>NW_025110115.1:324425-339226 GCF_011392965.1 Frieseomelitta varia | reverse complement strand
TGTATAATATCGTTTTTTACAAGAAGTAGCATCGAAAAGTTGTAGAAACTTTGATGGATCTTACGGTATCCTGATTTTGGAATTGTTATTGATTTTTGGCTCGGTTTGTTGCTCGTTTCGCTTGAAACTGACGGAGTTGAATATTAATATACAATCGGTGGGTTAGGTGACAATTAAAAGATTCGAGAATCGCAGGAGAACAGTACAGCGTGGCTACTGAAAAACAGAAGAGTATATAATACTGGGAAAAAAATCCATTAATTATATTTCCAAATAGAATAATAAAAAAATTAAAAAGACATGTGTTTGTAAAAGTTATTTTTGTTTTATGTCATTCAGTTTTTCAGTGACCACCCTGTATAATATCGTTTTTTACAAGAAGTAGCATCGAAAAGTTGTAGAAACTTTGATGGATCTTACGGTATCCTGATTTTGGAATTGTTATTGATTTTTGGCTCGGTTTGTTGCTCGTTTAGCTTGAAACTGATGGATATTAATATATTGAATATTAATATATAATCGGTGGGTTAGGTGACAATTAAAAGATTCGAGAATCGTAGGAGGATAATATGATATCGTTTTTTACAAGAAGTAGAGTGAACGAGTTAACGAGAAATAGTCTAATGGAAAATAATTCGAAGATAGAATGAACCTGGTAGCTTTTCAGAATAGATTAAGAATAAACTGTCGAAAAATATGTGTTTTCTTTCGATTCTCGAGATATTGTCTTAATCTGTACACTGAAGACTGATATAAACATTTATTTTTTATATTTATCTTTAATTCAAATCTTGTTCTTCGTTTATTTTCTGATGTACACAGCAGTGTCATGGTGGAAATACCTAAAAGATGGAAGTTTATCATTGAAACTCACTGAAAAGTTTCATAACATTCTGTGAAACTTCTAGAAGGTCTCGTGACTGGACCTTTAGCCATAATCAAAACCCTCTAAAGGGGATACACTTACTTTGTGGCAACCACCAGTGGTCACGAGTTCCCTCCTCCAAGGTAGTTTCCTTGAAGGTGAAGTATTAATCAAGGACGTTTCCAACGACACCGCAAATAGATAATTTCGTTAAGTAAATGAACAGGCTCAACACAGGTGTAGAGAAGAGAGATTGAGAGATCGAGATTTACTCGTTGAAAAAGAATATAAATCAAATTTTGATCAAAGTACATCATTTTACGTCAAATCATCATTTTTTCATCAAAAGGAGAGTGTTAGATTTTGAATATGAAAGTTGACAACGTGTTACTTATTGTACAGTTCGTTTTATTTTGTTGATTTAGCGAAACGAGACACGTGCCATCAACTTCCATCCTCAATATTTAGTAATATTCTATGTTATTTTGATTAAAATAATATAATTATAATATATTATTAATTATTGTAATATATTTATAGTATTATTATACTTAATTATAATATATATAATATATTTATATATATTATATATACATATATTACAATAATTAATAATATATTATAATTATATTATTTTAATCAAAATAATATAGAATATTACTAATTTTGAGAATGGAAGTTGATAACGTGTTACTTATTGTACAATTCGTTTTATTTTGTTGATTTAGCGAAACGAGACACGTGTCATCAACTTCCATCCTCAATATTTAGTAATATTCTATGTTATTTTGATTAAAATAATATAATTATAATATATTATTATATAATATATATTAATTACTGTAATATATATATATTATATATAAATATATTACAATAATTAATAATATATTATAATTATATTATTTTATTCAGAATAATATAGAATATTACTAAATTTTGAGGATGGAAGTTGATAACGTGTTACTTATTGTATAATTCGTTCGATTTTGTTAATTTAACGAAGCGAGACTCAAAATTTAGTAACATTCTATATTATTTTGATTAAAATAATATAATTATAATATATTATTAATTATTGTAATATATTTATATATAATATATTATATATAATATATAATAACATATTATTATAATGTATTATAATATATTATAATTATAATATATTATTAATTTTTCTACATTATTTTGATTAAAATACACATTCATGCGTCATATTTTGCAAGTCCAGCATGACAAGACACGTGTCTTGAACAATGCCAGCTGCTTCCATCGAAGAACGTGAAATGCAGCGGTCGAACAAGCTCACAATCAGACACGAAATACTCACGTCCGCGCGGCAAGAGTTAAATTAACGATCGGATCTTCTGCGATCCGATAGTTATTTCGAATTTTTCGTAAGAACAGCTTCGCGAGCCAGCGGTAGTTGCTGGAATTTTCGATTAACGATAGTTTCAAAAACCGATTGTTAAGGAAGTTTGGCAGGGCGGAGCGAGTTATCGGATAGATAGGGAACAGTTGTGTGGATAACAGGCTGGGGGTAGGGGATTCGTGCCGGAAGTCAATAAACGAGCGACGTCCAACGCAGCGCCGCGCTCGATATTTCTCTTCCTCGAAAAATGTCGGACTTGATACAAAGCATCGTTCCCGCGTAAGATTGTTTCTCCATCGATGTGCCTTCTGACTCCTGTGAAAACATTTTCTATTTCTTTAGGGGTCACGGTTGTCTCGTTTCGGTTACCAAAATTCACATCGTTTACTCTGCAATCGTAGTTTACATTTTTGAATTCATGCGCAAATAGAATACATGTGTAACTAGCAGTATGATATTAAAACTACTGAGTAGAAAACCGAAGATTTTTAAATTTTGAATTAACCCCAAATCTTCAATTCACAATATTTATAATGGAGAGCAAAGTCAAGCACTTACTCTCACTTAATAAATATAATGAGATCTATATAAAATATAATTTCACAGTAAAATTGTACGATATTTCAATACTCCACTGTGATAATTGACAAAGAGGATTAACAAAGAGGAGTTTTTCTTTTTAAAATAATAAATTAAAAATGGTCGAAGAACATGTTCAATTTGTTAATATGTCATCCTTCTTAACCGAAGGGTAATTATTTCTCTGAAAGAACAAAAAATCCGTATCGCACAATATATTTCTGTAAAGCTGTACATACAAATCGAATCAGAGCTAGAAAACCGGAAATTATTATGATTATTAAGCCGGTATTACCGGTGGAGGAATGCAAATTGTAACTGCACTTGCGCGCTAAATCGAAGATCGTTCAAGTCTTATTTGCATACCGTTGGAGTTTAATCGGGCTGATTCAACACGATAAACATTCACATATTTTACTTTACAAACATAGTGGCACCCGAGGCCCATTGAATGGAATTACCCGTTGAGCCAACTTTGCACATAGAATTGGCAAATATTTGAGTCCCTTCTGACTGGAGCCCGAAGAACTCCGAACGTGCCATTTTAACGTGTTAGATGGCAATGATAAGAGTCTAATACCACACGAGTAGTTAAACAAGTTCTTAAATGATCTGTACTTAACCGGCTTCGTTCGTGCTGTGGTAATCAAAGCTCGTGTGCCTTTAACTCGTGAAATTCCTTCGAGATGTCCCTATGTTATGAGACATTCGTGAGAATTACAAAGTAAATAAAATTGAGTTCATTGATTTGACGATTAAGCGGCACTAAGTAAAAATTTGCTTCTGTTAACAAATATTTCAACAAGCATACTCTGCTTGTTATATTTTATTTTTTATATAATACCTGCGTTGTTTCATAAGAATTCAGAATTACAGTGATTTAGCTGTGAAAATTCGTATTAACAATCTTCCAGAATAAATTTAATTAGATTGAACTTCTCCATTAATTCCCCCCAAAAAAACGAACATTATAACAAGTACATCCTACTCTTTCGTTGTTCCATACATTTTTGTATAATACTTGCATTCATTCATAAAAATCCAAAAATCCACCGTTTTCTAGAAACATTTAATTACATTGCACTCTTTTTTCGTTAATTTTGCAAGAAACATTATTGTACTTCAATATCGAAGAAATATTATTGTATTCGATCGTCATTGCACAACGGAAGTATCATAGATAACACAATAGACTGTGCGAATGTTATTCACCTGGAATCACGGTGAATTTGACGATTTCCACTTAATTAATAATTCTCGTTAAGCGTAATGGGTTTCTCGCAAATTTAACGGCGAACAACGCGCGTGAGTTTCCATTACTGAAGGAATAACGCTGGCTCGGATTCAAGTCCAAAGTGTAGGGAACGTTTGCAAAATATAATAATACGTAACTTCGTGCCGTTGGCATTGTATCCTTTGTACGAGCAGTAGACGTTACACGTACAACCTGCATGCAAATAGGGCTGGCAGTTCGCTGCGATATTTTGGTTCAGTGATTTCAAATAAAGATATCGGCGGAAGCAAGGTGCGAGCTGGTGCGTATACCAGAGCGAGAAACCAACGTCGTAAATATCGTTCATTGTAATTATGCCCCCATTTCTAGTTCCATTCTGTGCTTTCGCACGCTCGATTTACAGAGCGAGTCGTATAATTGTACCGCGCGCGAATTTATTATTCGCAAGCTATTTCAGTTCAAAACGACAGATTCACGAAGCAATTTTTAACTTTCCTCGGAGGCATCTGAAAAGTTGAAGCTTACGACGGAAGACATGAAAGACCGCATTGTTGGAACGTGTGATTATGACACACTCGAACGTATCACTCGCTCTCATTAATTGAGATCCTCCACGATACAAGACGTACGTGTCTTTGAGCACATTTTTTTTTTTTTTTTAGTACAAGAATGTATTGCAAGTAAATTTAGATCGTACGATTGAATGACTCATCCTGTACGTGACTCGTCCGATATCACAATAATAGTTGAAAACTGATTAAAATAATAACCAAGAAAATATGCAATTAAATAGAAAAAAAAGAAAAAAATGTATAGAAAGAATTGTCAGAAATTCAAGAGCAGTTTATTCTTCGCATATTTGCACACACGTTTGCAAAAGTTACTTGCGCAAAGAGGATTTGAATTGAATTGAAAAGTAGAATGAAACATTTTAACAAACGAATTTCCGAGTAAACGACAATTTCGGTAAATGTGCAAATTGATAATACAAGAGAAGGATTATGGTTGAACACGAACCGCGAAGACCCATTAGGATTACGCTTATGTCTACGTTTACACCTTCCGTCCATCTGGACAGATACTCTGCACCCATTGTTTGATCCTTGCCGAGAGGTTTGCACATAGATTAGGGTGCATCTACAATTGCAGAATATCACTCTGGCTGCATTGTTGCGTTTCAGGCGTAGCATCCGTTATATTGTTAAGCTCGTGTTCACGGAATCACTTCGAAAAATTTATGCGTCTAGACAAAGTTACAGTTTTGAACAATTGCATCACGTGCGTTCACAGAAATAATATTTAAACACTCATTAGGATGAATATCGTTTGAACATTCAATTTAAATAAAATTTGTATGGACGCGGAGAAAACTTTTATGAATTTTAATATTACGTGTATTGTGCAAAATTTAACAATTAATTCTTGCAGGCAGGATAAATAAGATGTTTTCTCTTTCTACGTAGCTGCAAGCGAATTTTTCTTTCGTCAAATATTTCAATTTTCAAAATTATTCCAGTATGTGACAATTAAAGATAGAAATTTTTTTTACGAATATTAGTATCATATCTTTTCCGAAAGTTGATGAGTAAGACGCAAGAATTTTCTAATTGCCTTGAAAATGTTAATAATGCAATATATAACAAGTACATTGTTCGAATAAAATATTTGGAAAATAATTGATGAAATAACATATCATCTTATTTAATTTGAGAATAATCCTACGTTAGTTGATTTAAACAAGCAAATTAACTATTTCATTCCTTAGCTATCAAATAAAATAATTTCTCACTTCATTTTGTATCTATTTCTTCAAATAATTTTTCAAATTCTATCTCATTGTCAGTTTCTAATCCTATTGCATGAACTTCACCTTCTGTTGAGATTATTTGCTACTTTACAGCAACGAATGAACTATAAAGCAAAAGCTCGTTTGCAACAGATTTATTCGATCTGAATCCAAATTACTTCACGAATAACTTAGTTACTACCGAAAACAATAAATTCGTGAAAATGATTATCATTTCACCCGTTCATTTCGAGTATAATAATTCAACATACCAAATGAATTTGCAAATGATACGAGTCGTTTGACATTGGTCGAACAATCCTCCACCGGTCGACAAATAGAGTAAACACGATTCGCAGAACGAAAACAAAAAATGCAATAATTCTTCCCCCGTAAAAGTTCGTCTGTTGTCACAAATAAACTATTGAAGTTCAATCCAGTCGAACCGTTCGTCCGTTGGGAAGCTTTTATACGTAAACTTTCCGCCATTACACACGGCCACCCGGTGTTACGAGCCCGTGTTGCGTTTCAATTGCAGGATTCGCCGAGTTGCGACATTTTTGCGGAACAGAGCGCGCCCTCTGTTCCGAATCGCGGAGTTTCCGGGAAGTTCCGCGGCAACCAACCGGGAACTTAAGTGGTTTAGAAACTCGAAGAGGCAACTGTGCCACTCTCGATGACCCGCGTTCCGGATCTTTCCCGATCTTTCGAGGAACTCTCGCGCTAGGTGACAAAATCACGACGCAAAGATAATTAATTGTGGATCAGAGAAGCGTTCGCAACGTGTTGCATTGTTACCGCGAGAGCGATACGTATCCTCGAGGTAATCGTATCGATGACAAAATAGGGCGTTGCACGTTGCGAATCACGTCGAGGTGTTCGCAGTAAAAATCGACAGCACGTTGCGTCGCAATTGTGTCTGTATAAGCGGATTTATACGCGCGTATGTGTGCGTGTGTGTGTATTGTCAAGCGATGTATAATTCATGCCCGGTGACAGTTCTGTGAACGGAAAATGTAGCGCGTTCCGCCGATGATCTGGAAACTATAGTTCAAGGTTCTAATTAGTTATACAATACCGGAGCGTTGTACAACTTTCGACCAGCTTGTCTAGTTTGAATGGAATCACGTTGCTATCTAATTGATCTTATTTGGATAAAATTGTGTTATTGTTTAGGTTACGTGTATATATATATATATATATATGATTAAAGCGATATAGACTGTTTATTTTTTCCGTGAATATAGAATCGATCGGTCCAAATCAAATTGCGATTGAATCAAAGAAAACGAAAGTGACTATATTAGTATTGATTTTATTTGGATAAAATTGTATTATTGTTAAGTTTCGTGTATATGACTGAAACGACACAGGCTGTTCACTTTGTCCGTTCATTTTTCTAACATGAAATTAGTGTCTCCTAATTAAATCTCGAGTTGAGTAAAAAAAAAAAAAAGCAACGAAAGTGAAGTTTCAATTCAAATAAAAATCTGAGACACATAAGACACGCAGAGTCAGTGTTACGTATCTCAAAGGCAAGAAATATGTTTTGCAATAATCTGTCTGATAAAAAAAAAAAAAAAAATAAAAAAAAAGAGAGATACGTTTAACAAAAACTGGACTGACTACGATCAACTTTTTCCTCGCGTTGCGTAAACACGCAGCTGGACATTCGATCTGTCAGTGACGGATAGAAAAAAGAAACTTTGTTTGTCACGAACGAGAAACAGATCCGCGACGAAGACCAAGAAAAAGAAAGAAAAAGAAGAAACGAATAGAAAAAAGCCGTGACTCGTTCGTCTGCTGAAAACGCGTTTTCACGATAAAGCTAAGAACTCGTTAAAGCAAGCTGTTCTCGAACGCTGGCAAACCGCGAGCGTAAATCGCGCGAAGCCGCCGAGAAAATTAACAATCATTTTTAACAGTTTCACGGTAATTGCCGCTCACGTGCAGATAAGATACTGCTGCCGGCTGTACTATAATTGCAATAACTACAGGCCAGAAAATTCCTTTCGCGCACATTTTTGTAATTTCCGGCCGTGCCACGCCACGAGAATCCGCAACGAACGAATTCAATGATTAATTAAGCGCGACGTCGGTCGTCTAACGATCGATTTGTAACGCCCGCGATGATGAAATGTAAAAAAATATGCGATGGAAATTTGATGTAATTGGGTTCATTCGTGGACTGTGGATTTTTATGGGAAATTTCAGTCTTAATTCATGTTGCCAGTCTATCGATTATTCGAGTAAATCATTTAATTGAATTAAATTTCATTATTAATATAAATCATTTCATTATTAATCTCCATATAATATAAATCAAATATTCTAAATTTTAATTTGACGTGAATTGATACAAAATACAGAATATTAAAAATAGAATTTTTACAATACCTAGTACAATACTTAGTTAGAATATTTGGCAACGAAAGACAAAGTTGTGTTTGGACGGTGCTCATTGTGCCGATCTGAATTTTAATCTGACATAAATTTTAATTTGACGTGAATTGAATCAAGAGGATTCGAAACACAGAAACGTGTATGTAGAATATCGAAAGTAGAACTCTTGTTACAATATTTGGTACGGGAAGACAAAGTTCCGTTTAGACGACACTGATTTCTGTTGATGTGAATTTTGAAATCACATAATTATTCGATTTCTTGAGTTCATAAGTTGGAACCTTAACAGGAGATACCTCACTTAATATTCCTATTGTTGTTCCCCCCCTTCTCTCACGTCTGAAACTCACGTCTCTCGAAATTCTTTCTCTAATCTTCAGTTTCCTCAGTGGCAACGGTACTTCACCAAAGTTTTTATCGAACGAATTAACCCAACGAATTAACGATCGAAATTTTATCTAAGGGAGTTCAGCTGGAAAGTTTCACCCTGGCTGAAATCTCGCTGAAGGATCACAAAAGGCGACGAGTCCCTCGAGGAGGAGTTATCAACGACTGCCGCGATTATATTTACTACTCGGGGCAAAGAGATAAAATTCTAGAAGATCTTGGGTCGTGAAGACCTGACAGTTTGTCGAACGAGAAACGTCAAATCTGAGAAAATGACCCTGGCGAGAGAATTCCGCGCCAGAGTGTGTGTCGAAGCTGTCCGAAAGCTTTCAGCGTCAAAGTAACGGAAAGACTTTGGACGAGCCGTAATTAATCTCCTTGGGAACCGGAAGCTTGCGTTCTCACGGCCAGATAAATCATTAGGAGACGTTTTTACGAATGTTCGCGTAAAAATGTTGGACGTGACGGAACACGAAAGAATGGCACATCAAAGTGCTCCTCGAAGATACGCGATCGCGAGGTATGAAAAGCCTTTGGTTGGAGGGTGGCGAAAAGACTTTGGACGAACCGTAATTAATCTCCTTGGGAACCGGAAGCTTGTATTCCCATGGTAACCGTAACACTACGCGTAATTCCGCAACCGGCTGCTCCTTAATCGGTTCATGTACAAGGTGATTCGCATAAATCGCACACCTGAAATAACTTAACTATTAATATTTTATATATAATACTTTTTTATCTATAATATATATATAATATTATATATTATATATAATGCTTTATATAAATATATAATAATTATAATATATAATAATATTTTATATAATACTATAATATTATAATTATAATATTTATATACTACTATAATATAATATTATTATAATTATAATAATAATATATAATGTTATTATAATATTTATATAATATTTTATATAATACTATAATATTATAATTATAATATATATAATATTTTATATAATACTATAATATAATATAATTATAATATATAATATTTTATATAATATTTTTCAATTATTTTTTATATAATAACTTAACTTTTTATTATGGTTTTGAAGAAGGCAAAATATGGCGTATGAATTTTTTTGTGTGTATTGACGTTCGAAATTTCCAAGTTCGTTTTTATTTTCTTTAATTCGAAAGAATACTATAAATTAACTATAATACTGTAATGCTATAAAACTATACATGGTGTAATATATACTATATATGTATATATAGTACAATACTATAAATTCCAAGTGAAAAGATATTAAACCTTTGTATTATATCTATAATATAATACTATAAATTCCAAGTGAAAAGATATTAAACCTTTGCATTATATCTATAGTGTACCACTATAAATTCCAAGTGAAAAGATATTAAACCTTTGGTTTTAAACCTAATGGTTAAGGAGATATTCTACGATAATTTGTCTCGAGTATGAAAACTGCATTAGAACGCACACTCTCCAAGTGTGCAATTTGCGTGAATCATCCTGTATATACTGTGCATGCTCGGTTCTGTATCGAACGAGAGTTGAAAAGAACTGGTTTCCCGTAATTATTCGTATTCTAACGAGTCATTGATCGTTTCGTGACAAATTGCTCGAGTTATTAATGAGCATCGAAGTGAAAGACAATTTTGGTATTGTAAATTGCTACTCAGAACATCGAAAGTTATTCATGTTTCATTACAACCGACGACGATTATAAATGCAACATTGTTTCGAGAATAACTGAAAATTTCCTATTATTTTGGAAAAGCGAAAATCGTTGGGAATGTTTCGTAAGTTTGAGAAAATGGCGGCGAAGCAATTGATAAGAAAGACAGTCACCCATAGCCTATCTGGAAGAAAATATAATCGCTCCAGAAAGTATTTATAGGAACTTTTTATAAATGTATTTAGGTGTATACGATCTGAACGTGACCATGTCATCCATTGATTACGGTTAATTGTTTTGTTTCAGTAGAATTGAATACACATTATGCGATGTAAATTAATTAGTTTTCGAAAAAGAATGCCTGGTCGCTGGACGTCGTGTTAAGGTAAATGAAATCGTATAAAAAATAAATTAGATTTTTTTCCGAAGCGTGTTAAATCAATATAAATTGCGTAGTAAGAGAATGAAACAGAAGGTTACATAACAAATATTTGAACTGTGTTAAATCTATTAAACCACATAATAGCAAATGTTGTCCTGTCACGCACAAATGAGTAATTACATCAACGATTCGTTGACTATAGAATTTCATTCGACTCTCGTAGACTCTCGTAAATTAAATTGAGTGGCCTCGACGTAGCAGTCAGTCAGGGAACTTGTTAATTTAAAAAAAGAAGAAAGTCAAATCCCTGTGAACAGCGCGCACACGATGTGATCCGTAATATTCCGCTGAAAGTTCGATGCTTTCACTATTGACAAACCACCCTCGCGCCGCTTTTATTTTCCTTCTTTTTTTTTTTCTTCTTCTCTTTTTCACGAGCGTATGTACATCGAACACCGATTATCTCGATTACGATCGAAATCATAGAGGGCTGGTATCATGATTCCGTAATGAGGCATGAAAACGATCCTTCAGTTGCCTACAGTGGGCGTGTATCAAATATCCCGTTAATGGCGATCTAGACAGGAAGAAGAAGAATCGACAACGCGTATAATACCCGTGATTTATGATCGAGAGAGTGTGCCGAGTTCGACGACCGTATAGACCGTGTAATAGAAAGAAAAATAAAAAAAAAATGGAGTAATGGAGAACGTCGACAAACTTTTTGTTTAAAAACAGACAAACAGGCTCGGCTATATATACATGTCCAAAATTTCTAGTGCTCCGAACATTTGTATGCGCTCATTAAATATAAAGGAGAATATCAGAGAAATATGATATTTGTGGAAAGAGTTGCAATTGAGAAGAAAAGAATGCAAAAAGTATCAAGAAATCAAGAAACGATTAGAACATTGTTTGCAACAATGCTTCAGTTGCTCAGTTCATTTTAGCAGTTTGAACGCATGTATAAAATATAAATCTGAAACACAGAAGGAGGAAACTGCAAAGGGAAATAGAGCAAAGATAATGGATTTTTTTTGAATTTTTTAAAAAAAAAAAAAAAAAAAAAAAAAAAAGAAGAAGAAGAAGAAGATAATGGAAAATATCAAGAAACGAAACTTTTTATTCAAAAATATACATTACTTGCTTATTTTTCCAAAGTCTTCGCACACGCTCATTAACTATAAATCTGAAACGCAAAAAGAGTGAAGAACTGTAGTGGAGAGGATAACGAATTTTATTACAGTTTCTTATAATGGAAAAAAAAAAAAATGCAAGAAACTTCTTATTAAAAAGTAGACACCGCTCGGCTATTTTTCCAAAATCTTTAGCACTTCGAACAGCAGCTCGTTAAATATAAATCTGAAACTTTCTCTGAAAGGAATATACCAGACAAACGCGATTTCTACGAAACGATTCGCAGGATGAGCTTTTCCCTTCGTAAATTTTTTCCTTTACTCTTCTCTTCTCCGGCTGTCCATTAGACAAGCCCAAGAAGTTCTTTTTTCCCCCCGTCGTCTTTTTTCTCTTCTCCGTCTGGCAGCTCGAGTAATTAAAATCGGATTTATCGTAATTAGAATTGCAGCAGATGGCCGCCAATCGATGTTGGCGACTCACATACTGGTGACATCCGTTTCTTCAGGTACCGTGATACTTCTTGAAGAGTGGTCGTAACGAGTGAAAAAAAAAAAAAAAAAACAGAAACAGCTGTGACGAGCAGAAGGTCGAGCAACGTTACTGATATTTTCGATTCGTTTACGATTCGTTGATCGCGTGAGTACAAATTGGCACTCGTCAAGATACGCACTGATAGCGAGACTTTTCTTTTCATTTTACTGTGATTTGTATTGCAAGTTAATTTCTAGTGGTGTTTTAAGCTTTTGGTTTTCTATTTCTTGCGGATGTTAACGTTTGGACGTAAAATTTATAATTAAACTTCACTGGGAATCAGAATAGTTTGAAATTAAATTACGTACTTGATTTTGAAACTTATAATTTAACTCTGCTGCCCTCCTCGCGTACAGTCTTTTCACCAAGGTTTCGACCTTCCTCTCCCCGTAATATTTTATTTATAGGAAGGAAAATTATATTGAACGTTGAAACCAAGATTTTTAAAAAGCTATATTTTATTCTACATTTATTTTATTTTATACTGAAATATAATGTCCATTCGGGTTAACATCTCTCTTTAAGCTAAAATTAAATTTTCGAAATTTTAGCGATCTAACATTACTGTACTATTTACTATACTATAGTGATAACTAATTATGGATTATTATAATGATCTGTGACTCGACGATATTATTTGAAATTTAATTTGCTGGTTATCATATTTTTATTAATATTTTGACGATATTAGTGTAAATAGGTTAGTTCTCCTTTGTGTATTTCTCTTTTACTGCATTTTTAAAAACTGTTAAGTTTTCGGCATTTTCTTGTTGTATTTTACGACAACATTCCACAGATTTATCTTTTTCTTCTAATCTCCTTTGGATATTCGAATTTGTCTCTTTTATTAATTTTTGCATAATTATAGACGGATCAGTTCTCCTTTACATACTTCCTTTTTTGTTTCATGATTTCTCACAACATACAAGTTTCTTATACCATACAAGTTTCTTATTACTTTGTAATTAATAATTACGTTCCCTGGAATTGTTTAAAATAGAATCCTAAATCAGTAGATGAGATTAATAAATAATTCGTAGCCCTGGTATTGATCCTTATTATTGAATTGGTAATCCTCTAATAACAAACAGCGTCTTCCGGGGAATCTAATAACTCGACCCATGCATGTAGGATATCGAGAAATTGTAATTACAGCAGCAGACATTCGGAAAGGAATATCTTGACACGGAATTAACAGTTATGAGTTTACTTTGAGACGTGTCTGTCTCTGCAATGAGATCCGCGCGTGTCTTGTCTCTCCTCACGATGATACACGTTCATCGATCAATTAATAATCAGGCCAGAATTACAAATATTCAAAATAGAAAATAACTTTAGATAGTGTTACAGTGATAAAAATAAGCAATTCTTAATTTTTCTTAAGAATTTTGCAGATTTCTTTCCAGAAAACGAAAGCTTATTTTATTCATTTTATTATAAACTTAATTGTTTTCTATTTCTCTGCTCTTACGTTTCTCTGATACAGTGATTAGTATTCTTGATTTTGATCGTCGACAGCGTCAATATTCATAGATAGAATAATTGGCGAGTCTTAATAACAGAACTTAAAAATCACTTCAACATTTCTTCACAGTGTATATAATTCGCGTCTCTTGTAAGTTATGACGCGTCGCTTATTGAGTGAGACAGGATTTCAAGCACTTTGTGTCTTCAATTAAAATTTGAAGTTCCAAGGGGAAATGCAGGATATCGCGCGGTACATTTCTCGGCTGGGATTCGAACCTAGGACTTTTACTTATCAGATCTTTGCTCCAATTAAGTTATCTAGGCCGCGACCGAATCCCTCCCACCCTCGGATTTCCTATTTCAGATCGTTGTCTATCCGGGATCTCCACTCGTAAATAACAAATTTTAGCTTTGCCTCGGGGAAATGATCATATTTGTACAATATGACACGTCGAAACAACAATATCGTGCATCCATCGAAATTTATATTTTAACTATCATTTATTTCGCATTTATTTGTTTTATTATTTGTTTTATCTTTGTTCGTTTGTTTCAGTTGTTTCAATTCTTTTAATTCAAATTTAATTTAAATCAATGTAAATTGTAGGTAATAAAAGTAACATTATTTTTTTAATAATGTAATATTATTATTAAATATGAATAATGTTATATTAATAATGTAATTTATATTTTTTAATAGTTATTTTTATTACCTACAATTTATAATTAAATCTGTCTTAAATATATATTGTTGCATCATACCACTGTTTGTTAAAATGGAAACTTGTGCTCTTCACCGCGCCATAAATTTTTTTCTATCCTTTGCACTACAGTTCCTTTGACTGTGAATTTTAATCGTCGGTAGTTCTAACACTATAATTTATTTTTTTAAAAGTATTTTTTTAGTATTTTCTAGTATTTTAGTATTTTAGTATTTTAGTATTTTAGTATTTTAGTATTTTAGTATTTTAGTATTTTAGTATTTTAGTATTTT
>NW_025110115.1:318952-323955 GCF_011392965.1 Frieseomelitta varia | reverse complement strand
TTTTTTTTTTTTTTTTTTTTTTTTTTTCGAAAGAAATGTAGGTTAAATTAATGTTTTCATTGTTTCAATCAGAAAAGAATTGGCGCACTGATAATTTCGTATCATTTATTAGTACTTTCATGAAATGTGGATAAAGAAAATACTTCAATGAAACTAGTTTTTGCAGCAGTTTTACTTCACGATGGAAGAAAATTTTATTTTTATAATATTATAATATTTAATAATAATAATATGATATAACATTATATATTATAATATAATAATAATAATAATAAATATGATTTCGTATTTAAAAAGAATTACATCACAGTTGAGGTCAGTTTCCAATGAACATCGTATCGTAGTCTGTTAATAAACTAATCAGTACGAAAAATTGAAAAATCAACAGCAGGAGAAATTCGTTTTAATAACATCCAGTATATGATGATCAAAAAAATTAGTCAAAATGATTTTTTCTTGAAATCGTTTCAATTACGATTGGTTTGTCAACAATTGAATTGCAATATACCGTTTTACCGTATAATAACAGCGTATGTAAAGAAAGGTTCTACATCGAACTTCAAAAATTTCGAGTTCAATTTCATTATCCACATTGATCCGGAAATCTTCGATCGAATCTCGATTCCCTCCGCACACAGGCGAATAACAAATATAACAAATCCTCCGTCTGCATCTTTTAATGATCTCCTTGCTATTAATCACCCGTTCATACTGATTCGTGTGTCTGTTAAAAGATGAAAATTCGCATCGGCTCACGGTATCGTGTTCCAAGGGGTAACAATTTCGAAAGAAAAGCTAACGCGAGAAGTTCCGGCGAACGAACGCAATTATCCGCCACGGTCCGAGCGCCGTAATTCGCAATCAGTTTCTTCCAGCTTGTGCACGGGAATTCTATTTTTCTTCCTTGCGAGAACGTGCGAGTATCGTTCGAGAGATCGGATCGCTAACAACTATTTTTATTGGTATTCCTTGCCAATCGAACGAGAATTGCAATTTGTTGCCTGTTTGCGAAAGTTTTATTTATTCTACTACGCCAGAGATTTGAAGAGACTTATTTCTCATGTCTATTTACAGAATAACACTCGACAGGTGCAACATTATACCTGATGAAAAATTTTACAGAGCGTTTCAAATGTTAGTGAATTGAATCGACATCGCTAATTTTATTTTTCTACGTATTTCAAATATTTTAAAGGTTAGATAGCTGCGTTTGATTGGGAACCTTTTGCCAGAGACAATAGTTCTTTGGAACATCTATGTCGATATTTTTGCAAATGCAACGCAGCATAATAAATAATTTATTTATGACAGACGTTTATCTATTATTTATTATCTGGAATCTCAGTACTAATTTTCAGATGTGTTCCTTCTAACGATAAGGTTAGGATGCCACATTCTACCTCTGAGACGAAATATTTACTTTTTTTTTTTTTTTTAGAAAATATCACGTCACAGTAACAGAGGCGCATTCTTTTCTTCTGTAGCATTATCTATTGACTTACGTCTTATTTCGATCGTTCTAAAACGTTTATAAAAATGAAAACCGACGACTGAATATGATATAAAACTTGTTTCAAAGAAATAAGAGTGAAAGGGACAGAAAATAGTTGCTGACGCAAGTTGTTGTTTACACAGTTCAAATTTTTAAAAAAAATTCATTACTTCTTGTGAGAGACAAGCAATTGGTCGTTTTTAATCATCCTGGTAATTCCACTGTTGATGCAAGTTAAAATGAAAGTCATGCTTGCGTCATGAAAATGTGCAATGAACAAAAGTCGTCGATCGAGCAGGATTGTAAGTATTTATAAATTAACTGGAAGTTCATGAGTCTCGTAGACTCTACCTTGGGGTTTTACGTCCTAAAACACGACGCATCGGCAGTACGACGAATAAAAATACTTTTGTAGATTTCGAGAACTGCTGGTGAGTCATAGAATATTGTCTGATTGAATATCTTTCGATGAGTACGGGCCTTTTGCGTGGTATTTCACGTCCACTGCAAGATAAATGGCAACAATGCTCGGAGTCTTCCGTTATCGGGCACCCACGTAAAAACTAATTAATATCAGGGGATAACAAGACGGCGATAAATCGATTTCGCTTACTCATGCGCAACTATATTAATTAACCTCGTCGGGAGTAAACCGTGCAATTAGGGTACACAATTCAAATTAATGTATTTTGCGTAACAGTTTCCTTTTTTTTTTTTTTTCGTTTGTCTTCTTTCTTCAGGACAGTATGGTTCGAGATAATTAAACCAGGTGTTTTTAATTCTAGAAAATTCCTCGGTTTAGTAGATTTTATCCTTGTTAAAATGAACCGGGGTTAATATTAACATTGCTACAAATATTAAAATTTCTATTAATATTATTTTGTGCAATATCAATCGAGGAAATTTTCTGGCTGTTAGATTTTTGTTTATGCCCCGTTAAAATTAACTTAATTTAACTTTTAATATTATTATTAATAGTATTAATAATATCAATTTAGCTTTTAACTTTATTTTCTTCGTCAAAGTTAACGACACTCATCGTAAGTCAAATATCAAAATTTCTCTGTTAGTATTATTTTCACAATTTCATTCGAAAAAGTTTTTCTTTTTTTTTGTTTTGGTTTTAAATTTAATCATACCTAAATTTTGTCATACCTAAAATTCATTCAATCAAAGTGTGATGATACCATCTACTAAAAACTATATATACTAGAAAATTTAATAATAAAATTTATTATTAAAAAATTTAATAATTAAATTTATTATTAAAAAATATAATAATTAAATTTATTATAAATAACAAAATTTTGTCATACCTAAAATTCATTCAATCAGATTATGATGATACCATCTACTAAAAACTAAAATATATATACTAGAAAATTTAATAATAAAATTTATTATTAAAAAATTTAATAATTAAATTTATTATAAATAAAATTTTGTCATACTAAAATTCATTCAATCAAAGTTTGAGACATCATCTACTAAAAAAACTAAAATATATATATGCATTTAATATATATACATTATTATAAATATTATATATAAAATATAAATATTATTATTATATTATATAAATATTAATATAATATATTATAATATTATTATATTCTCTGTTAAATATTATATATAAATATTAAGATTTCTCTGTTAATATTGCCTGTACAGTTTCACTCTGTAAAACATTTTTATATTACAAGTATTAAAAATCTCTCCGTCGGCGGGGGAAAAATTTTAATTTAACGAAATTCTGCTGCGACGGACATGCATTCCGGACGAAAGAAATTAAAAGAGAGATCTCGCGCGGCGATGAAAATTTACAAAGATATACGAGGATCACTTCGATGTTGAACGAGTGCTTAGCTAAAGAGCGTTTACGTCAAGGAAAGTTTTAAAAGCACTTTTAATTCCATTCGCAGTCTACGACCCAAGCCGGAGTGAACGTGCACATTGAAAACAGCCACAGTGAAACTAATGAAATTGATTTGCACCGTTCTCGAGGATCGACTCCGTAAAGGAGTTCGAGCTTCCTCCCTATAGACAGTCGCTACTCTTCCTTTTAATCTTGTTTATTGTATGCAGGCGGAAATAATGGCACTTAGCACAGACTGAAAAATTAGATCGGGAGAAGGAAGTGGCGGTGTCTTCTCGGCTGCGAACGTTACTGAACCGTGAACAATGCTAATAATAATTCATACGTGGAGCAGATTCACGTTGATTTTTGCGGAACACAATGGAAACGAAATTTACGATATTAAACGACTAGATGTTAAAACATTTTACGTTTTAACGAATTTTAAAGAAATAATGGAACGTTCCCGTTTTGATAATGTTTTATATGTTTTACTATGCAGAAGGAAGAATTTTAAGAATCTTTTTAGCCATCATTTTTATAAACAAAATTTAAAGAAATGGGATTTAAGCAGAAATTTGTTTTATACATTGTCAAATATTTTGGATGTTTTGCGCATAATATGCAAAAATTTGCAATTTTTAGTTTCTTATATGCAATTCATCAGTGCAGTATTACATAAATTATTTATTTACGACAATTATATCTCGATTTTAAGCTGAATTAAATTACAATTAACTTAGCAATCTTGTAACGATAGTTTGTTAGTAGAAGGTTGAGAAACTACAAACTTTTTCTCTAATATATCATTTATTTGAAAATCGAAGCTGTATCTTCAATTAGAGAATTACCAGAAAGTCGCTGCCGCTGAATAAATGTTCAGTAAAAGTTCTCAGCTGAGCGAAACTAATACTTCTGGCGAGACTGACATTTCTTTTTACTTCACATCCGCTGATAGCCGGAAATACGTTTATTTTCTCGCGCAGCGTGTTCCGCCATATAACAACGTCCGCGTTCATCGTGACCGGTACGTCGCCAGTTGCAAAAGAAAAAAAAAAAAAAAAAAGGAAAGAGGAAAACAAGGTGATAAAAAAAGAAGAAAAACAGGCGGCGAGCTTAATTAAATTCCGCGGATCGTTTTCATGCCACGAGTTTTCAGGTCGATGCGTCAGGTGACTTCACAACCAAAGCCTTCCGACGGCCACTGCTGAAATTCGCTGAAAATCCTCGTAACACTTGGTGTGAACAACTGTATTCGCGTAAACGTGCCGGGCAACAGCGAGGCGATTTCATTACGCGACCCCTGAACCAGCCATATAAAAAAAATTATTAATCCGCGGGGCGATTGTGTCGTGCGTGTGCTCGCGAGTGAAAAAAATCGATTTTTTTTGTTTGCACATTCTTAAAGAACGTAGTTCGAAAAATAAATCTCTGTAACCTTGCATGCGAACTCCTAAAATTAACGAAGTTATGGTTGTTTGAAAGCGTCATTGTTACCGCAAACTTTGAAGGCATTTTTCTCTCTGGAAACTATGTTTTTGAAACGGTGTTCATGATATCTCAAAATCTACTTGACCAATTGACTCAAAATTTTAAGTACGTATTTAGTACATGTGTGACTATAGCCCCTACCAGAATCAACCAAAAAATTTTATT
>NW_025110115.1:297201-318818 GCF_011392965.1 Frieseomelitta varia | reverse complement strand
GCAAAAATCGATAATCGAACTTCAAAGTATCGCCACTTTTTTAATTACCGACTTTTTTCTTTTGTTTTGGTACCTGCTGTAGCCAAACTCATACTAATTAAGGAACATCCACGTTTTTTTATTTCCGACAAGCAGAATGGCCGGAATCATGGTCACCGTGAGACGACCTTTTTTAAAAGCGACTATGTTTGAGAGTATGCAGTGCCACTAATTTTAACTTTTTTTGTCTCAAAAAATTTTGAAACGTCGTTGAAATACGTACAAATAAATCTTGTCAATTTGACTGCAAAAGGTATAATAGTTTCTTCGCGAAAAATTTCCTAACAAAGTTAAAAAAAACACGCATTTCACACTGGAATATCCCCTTAAGTATCTTTCTACTGAAAACTGCCAAAGTGACAACAGACGATGGAATTACGTTTAGGTGATAACGACGCTTTAATCTTTCATTGACGAGACTTTTCACAAAACTGGGTCCTCCGTGGGAATTAAATTGAAAAATATACCAAGCACATGTTTCTTTACTGTTGCGAGCAGTACACCGTTTCCTTTAAACATCCATAACTTTGCTAATTTTACGAATTCAAACAAATCCTTTTACACAGGCATTCTCGAAAGTATACACTTTGAGAAAATGTAAAAAAATCCCTCGACTTTCCTGAAAAAAGGTGATTTATTGGGATGATGACGACACGAGTTGTGACGAGAGCGTTCGTAATTTTCGACTGATTTTAGACAAATGTGGCCAAAACGACGAGTGATCCTTTTCTTTTATATAAACGCGAAATACGAGGCCAGCATTGTCGTTTTCGTTAAAGTATTGACAAAAGCGTATCGCATTTCTATACGCCATTGTAGCGTTATCGCACAATGTACTGTGCAAAATCCACCTATTTCGCGATAAATAACATAGAAGTGAATAAAGCCTCGGCCCAACGTATTGTCTCCCCTCATCTCGTGGCTAATATAATAGCACTGTAGTTTGGAATTTAGGTGCATAATCCCATTCGCTATTATCACGTCTATTCTTCCACGCGGTAAATGTGAACTTTCGTGGAAACCGCAGCACAGGTTGGCTTTGCAAGTATATTTCAATGAATTTGTGTAAAAAGGCAATGTCTGTCACCTGTGTAATTCTTTTTTCTTTGCGTATTATTTTGCGCGATTTTTATGTTCTCGAGGCGAGGTTGTAATATATTCTCGCGTTTATGGCAATTCGGGGAAAGATGTACGTTGTTAGATGAAAGGAAGAAGGCCGTGAAATAATCATAATCGTAAATAATCATCTTATGCGTACAAAACGTTCAACACGACGTTGATAGTTATATAAAATGACGTACAGTATTGAAGCCGCAACCGAAAATTTGATTCTACGTGAGAAAGTAAATCGAAAATAAATTCTTTCACTTGAGAGACACTCTTCCTTTACATATACCAGTCATTAATAATTCACATATATACATTTTCCTCGAATACGTCAATTATTACGTGTCGTAATTTAATCGAGAACGAATGCATTTTTACCGCTCTCGATAAATTAATCGATAACTCGTTTAAACTGCGATCAACGTTACAACGCGGAGTCGCAACCGTGATGTAAATCTCAGTAACTTATTAAACCGCAATTAAACCTGTTAAATATTAGATTTACATAATTGAATTAGCCCAATTAACTTGTTAATATATTAAACTGTAATATAGCGGAGGTATCGAGCATCGTGCGAACCGGGTTTTACATTTTTTACGTTCCAATTTCCTCCCACGTTCGTCATCGGAGGATTCGTTTTTTTCCAACATCGTAAACGACGTAAACGACGTTCCTACATTCTGAGTGTCGTTTACAGCTGGATCGTAATCGTGACGTAAATTGCGAATGGACGGGACGCGAAATAATTGACACACGGTTCGAGTCGCGTTCAACTGCAATCACGTCAGTGGAAACTGACCTTGCACCTTAAAGACTCTGGGTTCTGCACCGTGCTCTCGAACGCTCGTCTTTTTTTTTTCATCCTGTTCTCGCCGCGCATTTGCATGGTGCACCCTTGAATCGAAGTCTCGCGATTGCATCGAGGGGGGGGGGGGGGGGGGGGGACAAGTGACGAGGAAATTTGCATACTGCAGCGTCGGCTAATCGGTGCTCCCCCCTCCAGGCTTCTGTTTCCGATTTGAAATTGAAATCGTTGAGAATTTCACTTTACTCTTCTGCCATTCGTCTAGATATGTCTGGGATATTATCAGCGTAGATTTATTTCGTTAAAAACGTAGAGACCGTAACAAAATTTTGTGGATTTTTATAGAAATTTAAATTACAATTCTCATTCAAATTTAAATTATTACACATTTTTTTGAGAACGTGATTAAGAAAATAATAGAGGCTCGATAGAACGTCGTTTCTATGATAGTTGTATGTGTTCTCGTAATTTTGCATTTTAAAATTTCTTTCAGAAATCGGTAGTTTAATTATAATTATGTATATATAAGGCTCTTGCTGTGTGTTATTTGAGATACTGTAGATTTATCGCTAAGATATTTAACGTGATTAAATTGCGGATTTTTATACCTTTTTCAAGAATGTAATTAAGAAAATGGAACATCGTTTCTATGTACATAAATGTTAGATATTATAAAAGAGAGTTTATTTTGAATATTTTCTACATGTTCTCGTATTACGTGTATTCCCTGTAATTTTCCACTTTAAAGTTTCCACTTACACAGATGAATACATAGAAATGAGTAGTTTAATTTTAACTGTATATAACTCTTGTTATTTGTTATTTGGGATATTGTAGTTTTATCGCTAAGGTATTTAACATCAAGATGTTACACTGTGGATTTTAATAATAAATTTACATTTTTTGAGAATGTAATTGAAAAAATAGAACCTCGATAAAAAATTGTTTTGCATGTTAAATATTAGGGATATCCATAAGTAATATCGTTTTTTTTTTCAAATTTAATAAACATTGCCATTTAGTGACAATAATTAACTTATTACAACATGACTTATATTCTAATTAAATATATTGGCATTTAAATGTGCTTATTGTTAAATTATGTTAAAACTGTATTGACTCTTAAGTTAAATAAAATTTTGTACAATCAAAAGTATCAAAAAACGACATTACCTAATACCACAAAAAGCACTATACTTCTAATATTTTATATTTTCTCATCATCTTTCGTAATTTTGCACTTTAAAATTTCTTTTATAAGTAAAAATCAGCATCTTATAGTTCCAAAACAATTTACAAACATGTAGACTGCACGTGTATAAGAATATGTACATACGTATGTTTCCATGCATTACAAATTTATTAGTTAAAGAGCAAGGTTATTAGTAGGCTGCGGATTTCTATGCATTCATCTAAACAACTTGAAGGTGCAAAGATGCAATACAATATACATGATATGCAAAAATGTCCAAAGATGAATATTTATTATAGCAGTATGTAGAAGAAACGAATTTTTATTTACATTTATTTCTTCAATTACGCTCATGAAAATGTAAAGATTGGAAGCATCGTTACTATATAGTGTTTGAGCGTTTAAACTCTCGATAATAGTTGTCTAGAATAAGAAGAAAGAGATTGTCGTATGAATATCTTAATATCTATGTAAATTATACGTCGTGGCGATCGTCGATTCTTAATGGAAAAAAGTATTAAATCCCGGCTCGAGTCTCCGTTAAATTCAAATACAAATACTGTCCAGGTAAGCAAGTAATGAGATGATTGATCAATAATCGTAATCATATTTATCATTTACATTTATTGAGGATAATGGACAAAGATATCTTGATTATATTTCCGTGATTTTCAAGGATGCCGTTGAACGTACAATCTGCGGTTTATCATTTATTACCGCGGCACGTTTCAGCGCAATTATCACGCGCCGTACGTTAGAAAAGTCTGCTCGACGTTTCTAAATAACAACAGTCAAAGTTATTCTCTCGAGATTATGCCACCGTTGTTAACACAAGTCCACGTGATTCACCGTGACATTGCAAACGTCCGTGAAAGGAAATCTTCTTTTCTCTTCTGACAGAATCATCTAGGGTTACTAAAGGTTCGAAATATTTCAATGATTGTTCATTCATTTTCATCCTCGCAACGGCACGTCCTATTGAAAAGATTATCTCGAGGTCTGTTCGATTGTTAATATCAATCACGTCGAAAATTCTGTCTGCGTCCGCTGAAAATTCTTTACGAATTAGCTGTCACGAGTTCCTCGCGGATTCTGTCATCTCTCAATTACCTAATATTAAGATACGAGGATGATTCGTTAAAAGTGCGTTCATCAGTGCATGGATTGCGCATGCATTGCGCATCAGTGCTTATTTTTTGCTTCTCTGCGTGTCCTTGTCCATCGATGCCCGTAACTGACCCGAGAAACGCTATTAATCCTAGTTGCTCAGTTATTAAAGCGTTTTTTTCAGTGTACGACGCTTTTATTTCTGCATCTGACTAACAATCTCGGCATATTTGTCACAAAGGTTGAAGATGACAAATCGAGATCTCGTGTAAAATATGGAAATGAAAATAGAGAATACTGAGAAGAACGTATTGAAATAAATATGGAAATGGAGTCTCTAGACTCTCGAGATTTTTTTCACTCGTCTTCACCCGCTCTTGCGAAAAACTTTCCTTCGGCCCTTTGCTTTCCCTGCGACACTTTCTTCTTTCTTTCTTTCTTTCTTTCTTTCGTGCAGTCTCTCTGTTTCTCTTTGTCATTTTACGATACGAATTTCAGGCAAGCTTCCTCACATATCACAATTTACATCTAATAAAAGTCACGTGCCAGTGTATTATGATACGTCATTTATAAATCGTAATATCACACGACACCTCGACGATAAATAACGATATAAAGTAATCTGTCTGGTGTATGGTTTTCGATCAAGAACAATGAGTTGATAAAAATTGATGAAACATTTACATCGATGTTTTGACGTGAATGAAAATTTGGATGGGTCCGCATTCTCAAGATTGTATGGAAAGATTTTTCGAAGAAGTTTATCGACGAGTTTTCGTGGATAAAAATATAACAGAATCTTAAGATAATGCCAGCCAACAATAGGTAAATAATGGCTGTGTTTGTATTTTGAAACTACTAAATTGGCAAAGTTTGTGAATCCGTAATCCCGTGGGACTACACAGTATATCGCGATAAATCTCGTCAACGAAAGAATTCCTGTTGTATACTTTGCTTAAATGGTAACATGAAATGTACAGTTACTTTTTTAATCTACTATTCTAATTTATTCTCCATTCTACGTTCCTTGTAATAGAGATTAATAATAAAATTCAATTTCCAAAATAATAACAATCTAATTTATATATATAGTAATTATGTTTTAGTTCTTGAAAAGTAATATTTTTGAGTCGCAGGTGATTGTTGTAATTTTTGAATTTTACATATATAATTATACATAATTATATATATTATATATAATATAATATTACAACTGTCTATTATATTATATATATAATTATATTATCTCATACTTATAATTATATATAATTGCTGCGTTAAAATTTAAAAATTACAATAGTCATCTATGAATTGAAGAATTGAATAAATAGATGACGTATACGACGTTATTGAAAGCACACGCGATTACAAAATTATCAGTTCTTCGCATTCGTGTCTCGTCTCCGACGACTCCGATTTCAGAGAATTGTCGTTTAAACCGTAACTATGTATGAATTCTGCGATTAGTATTAGTAACGTGCGTTCGATCACTTATGCGAATTATTATCTCAACGCGATCATACATATATATTATCCGTCTGAAAATAATCAGTCGAGAAATGACGAATCACTTGCCGCGTAAATGAAACATCGAATTTGCTTTGGAATCAGTGACGTTTCTCACTTTCGTTGTAGCCATCTTTTGAAATTTTTTCTTTTATAATTTTCACGCTGTTGTAGCGAAATTATCGCAGATTTTTAAGAATTTATCCCAGAATTTGCGTAATTTTCGAACGAATTGAATCAGGTTGATATGATTTGTATGGAATTTTGAATGTGTGTCACTGACTGTGAGTTAAGAAATTTAATTTTTACTCAATTGTGTACAACGATCGATTTAATTTAACATAACAAACTAAAATAAATAATTCATCATAAATAATTTAATTGGATTTAATAAGTGACAAAATAAATAAATAAATTATATATAATAAATTTATTATATAATAATAAATAAATAAATTTATATATAATAAATTTATTATATAATAATAAATAAATAAATTTTTGTATATGTAATACCTAATGAAGGTACGAGATACGCTACGGAAAATGATAACACAAAAACTAATCTTTCGATGATGATCAACTATTAAAGTTATTAAATTTCTATTTCTATCTAATTATCCATCGATGTGAAACTGCAACGTGTAATTTCAAACAACGTTAAACAAATTCAAATGTTAAAAGCGTACGAACATAAATGAACATAGCGCCGGAAATCGGGAACAAAAGCAGCGAAACATTTGCCGCGGATTCTCGTTCATGCAGTTTCGTAAAAAAAAAAAAAAAAAAAAAAAAAAACCGGAACAGAGAGGAACGCCGGTGAAGATCGTTAAAACGAATCGATT
The DNA here is from genome assembly GCF_011392965.1 of Frieseomelitta varia. Taxonomy (NCBI): domain Eukaryota; kingdom Metazoa; phylum Arthropoda; class Insecta; order Hymenoptera; family Apidae; genus Frieseomelitta; species Frieseomelitta varia. The sequence goes on along the minus strand of NW_025110115.1, from coordinate 312,216 downwards.
GTTACTAGCCGAGTTTACCAGCGGCCACGATGTAATAAGCATAAATAAAGCTGGATTTGTGAAAGAGTGGCCGTGGTGAGGCACGGCAGACTGGGAAATGTGCACAAAGCGTGCGTATGTATGTACGTACGTATATAATTCGTGTTCTCTACAATCGAGAAACTGTGCTAGACGAGTCGAGTGTTTGATTAACGAGCTTGCTTTGCGCGCGCGCCGCGTGCATTTAACCCGAGTTATGTAAATTATTGGAGAAGCATTCGGTATCGCCGAAAGAAAACGAATATATATTTTATCGATCGCCCGAGTGAAAAATGCGAGAGCCCGGGCGTACATTTCCCTGATATTCCAAGACAAGTTCGTTCTCTTCCAACACCAGATAGATTTCTTTCTTTCTTTCTTTCTTTCTTTTTTTTTTTTTTTTTTCATTCAGTCTCATCAACTTTCTGGAAATATTTTCGGAAATAGTTTCGAGCGTTTCGATTAATTGAAACGAAACACTTCGTGTAAAAATAGTTACTGAGACTTTCGAGACTCGGTGATAAATGTTAAGTTTGCCCAATGAAATTGCATGCATTACGTAATGCACAAGTTATGACAGTTTACGCTCTCACGTGTAAAGTTGTTCTTGGCTTGTTCGATTAACGGAGAGACGTTAATTCCGTGATTATTGTCACGATCGGTTTCTAATTGAATTTGAAATTGTCGTTACTGAAATTAAACTTCCTTGTGCCGTTGATTTTTTGAATCTTTTGCTTTATATCATACTTTTCTTTTTTTTTTCTTCTTATATTCTGTTATTGTAACGCAGACCGTCATTCGATGAAGAAAGTAATATTATTTCGATTTAATTTAACAAACTGAAAAATAATCATAAATAATTTAATTGGATGTAATAAGTAATAAGATAAATAAATTTATATATAATAAATTTATTATATAATAATAAATAAATAAATTTATTGACAGGTGAACAATTTTATAATGTTGACAATTTTTAATAATCCGGCGAAATTTAATACAACTCGTAAATGCTAACGAAGAGAAATGTTCTTCTTCCTATTCACGTTACGCTATATTCTTAGTTAGATATGATACTTTGATATCTGTAGCATTTTCGCTTTTTCCTTTTTTCTTTTTTGCTGGTAGCTAGCCAATGTCACGTAGTAGACCATTCAACTTCTTTGCTATCAGTTGCAACATCATGCTGAAAAAATGCATTCGATGGACTCTGTCGAGCACGAGTCATTCGATGTAAAATTAACGAGTGAGAAGTTATTTTAAATGAAACGATTTATCATATTGGTGCTTCTTTTTTTTTATTCCTCGCGACATTGCAATAAACACAGGTATCACACTGTTGTTTATTTTATGAATCATTCGTCATATAATTTCTCTTGATTTATAAATGATTATACAATTATACATAGTTTGTGTAATATTTAAAATGTTTCATTCGATTTAAGGAATTCGGTTTCAGAATTAAGGATACGACGATAAATATACATCGTTGGTTTTGGACAATTTAAACATAATGAAGAATGAGTGTGACTGTGATTCCATTTTACGAGAATAATTTTATTATGATACGAGATATTCAATAGTCTTCATACGACATGCGTTGCTTGAAATAAATATATCACGTCTGTATACGCGATGAAAAAGAGATTCATGAATCAGACAGAATATTTATTATACATATATTGAAATAGACAGAATTATTTTACATTATATATACATGTTCTTTCCCTTACTCGAATTATTACATTTCCATAATCATCAATCGAGAACAATTTTTTTCAATTTACGTTCGTTCAAAAATTTTTACATTGTCATATTTTTATAGTACCAAAATTCTTATAATACCATACCATATCAGCTTATTCTGAAACAACTAGATAGACTGGAAAATACAAGCTTAACAACAAGCTCATTTATTATGTCGCAAATTATTTCTAAATATCGCGCCAAGCTCGGAATATCGTAAAATGTGTATTTAAAACAAACGTATTCAGAACGAACGAACGTTGAATAATAATTCAGGCAGCAGGAACAAAGTAGCGAAAATCTATAATTAACGAGCTCGTTTATTCATCCTCGGTTCCGTACGCGATTCGCGACGATAAAACACAGCGGAACGCGCTAGAGCAAAGAACGAATCAATAGAGGCCGGAGACAATCGCGTTGGAGAACTGGCACTCCATATTTATACCGGCGAAATTCGTTGCTGAAAGTTGCGCCGGTATAGTTTGACGGCACTGAGATAGGCTACAGCCGAGAGATTTGTTAAACAAACTTTCCCACGCAAGATGACGCATGGGAGGAAACAGACGAGCAGCAACGAACTCTTTTATGCCGGGAAGAAGATAACCAGCGCAACGTGCAAATGTCTGCGGTCTCTGGAACAATCTAGATACGCGAATCGTGCCGCCCCATTCATAAAGCGGGGCGCCTCAAATCCATCCGACAAGAAAAAGTGCAGAGAAAAAACATCAGGGATTTTTTTTTTCAAATTTAACAAACATTGCCATTTTTTTTACTTCTTGTAACGTAATCTGTTCTAGTTAAATATATTGACATTTAGCGTGCTTATATTACAGATTCGAAACTGTATCAACTCTTGAATAAAATAAAATTTTGTACAGTGTCAAAATTTTATTTTGTACGAATGTTTTGCACGATTTTTGTGAAATTCACGTTTAGGCGCGCTTGTAAATTGATTCGATATATATGTCGTCAATTTGATATTTTCAAGTGATATTTCTATATCTCGTTGGATTAATTCTTGAAGTACACTTCTTTTTTCATTATTATTATTGTTGTTTTTATTATTTTACTGTCATTCGCGAAAGAGCACGAATAAATGGAAATATTGCACACACATGTATATATGTCCATACGAGATTTTTTGATTCTTCTGAAATCTATACTCTGGTAAATCGAGTTATACGAATTTCATACTTCAAAATGATTTGAAGTATCAAAGCTATTCTAGTACTCTTCGTTTTTTATTATTCACAAAAGAAATGCTTCAAAAATCTTTTAAATAGAAAACTGTTTGAGTAAATCGAAATCAAAATGTGGTTATAACTTAAACTTTGCGATTTTTCTAAAATTTATAAATGTATTTTGGTAATTTAATTTATATCGTAAATTTGATACTTTAAAATTCTTGTTGGATTAATTCTTGGAGTACTCACCATTTATAGAAATAAAACACCTGAAATTCTTTGAACAGAAAAATACTCAAAAAAAAAAAAAAAAAAAGAAATAATAATAAATTTAATAACGTGTGCGATTTCTCGATTCTTCCAAAATTCACAAGTGTACTCTGATTTCTACCGTAAATTTAATAGGCTCGAGTGATTTTTATAGATTTCACGTTAATCCTCCGTAGTATTCTTTTATCATTTTCCTTACTTCATCATTTATAATGAGTACTTTGTTTATACAAGCTGCATTTAATCAATGTCAGATAAAATGAACTCTTATTGTATGAACTTTTATTATATAAACGAAAAACCGCTAGCATCAGGAAAAACTCCTATATAAACTATTTTTTACTTTGTAATATTATAAACTTACTTTATTTGCGCTTTCACAGTCGCAATTACACATCACGATTACACAAAGTGAAACATTTTTTTCAAAAGAAATACAAACACAAGGCAGAAAAATAGAAAAATCAAATGAAATTAAATTTGAACTCTGTGCGTCGTACGTGTATGGAACGTATTTTACACATATATTTTTCGACAATTATTACATTGTAATTTAAATTGGCGCACATTTTCTGTTCACCGACGAAGGTTCTGTTGGGAACATGGGTTTAAATAAATTCGGCACGAATTTTTTAATTACAAATCGAACGTCGAAAATTAAATTACAAGTTGAAAGACACGTGAAAATTTTGTACGGACAAATGGCTCGCGAGCGTGTTTCAGACTTGTTGGATGAACGTGTTTGATGCATCTCGTTGAATGTGAGTTTACTTCTGTCATTGGCACGAGGAGTATTGTGAAACATACGCGCTGACATACCATTTTTACGTTTCATTTTCAGTCAGATCAGTGTTAAGGCTTATCGCCATGGCTCCGTGAAAAGTGTTCAGTTGCGTATTCACCGAGCGGCTGGAAACTCTAGCGGCCATCAGAGGGAAGCTGACATAATTAAACATATATACTTGGAGCACTTAAACGCGAAGTTGTTCGCAACTTTGTTTCGTACTTTCGCAAATTAGCCTTATAATTCCTCCTGAAACATAAATCTCCCCTCACTTGGCAAATATCACGGCTCTAACAAGTTTTTGATTACACTGCGAGAAGCTTCCAAACTTTTATCAATAGATCCCCGAAAAGATTGTTTTGAAACTCTCTTCGTTCAACTGGCTTTGAATTTTTCACTCGCGGTGTCAAGGAACGAAGCGGGTTCGAGAGAGTTGAGAGTTTTTCTTTTTCTTATTAATAAAGCTTATTAATTTCGTTATTTTCTCAACTTTTCGAAAATTATTTCTTCTCGCAGAGAAGACGTAGTTCATTTTGAAGATCCCCAAATTTCAATAATATGATAGCAAAATATTGACAAAATATTATAAAATAATATACTGTGTGCATGTATGTAATGTAAAACAAAATTTATCAAAAAGAACATTCGATAGTTGTTCGCGAGTGAGGCTGTTAAAAATTTCAGAAATTTTCAGTGGCTTGCTTATTAATCAGTTATGATTTTTGTGGTGTGTGCATCACAGTCATCGTATATTTGAAAGCAGTTGTATTTATAAGCAATTTATAAGCAAACTTTGATAATTATGCATACATGTATAGCGAACGTTTATTATCGTTTGTTTTCATTTTCGTTTAAACGATGTAATAATCGACGATCTATCGTTGCTGCTGCGTGGTATAATTCCAATCTCATAATTTAACGAACAATTAATTTATTCTAACCCTAACAATCACAGTATAATTAATTACAATGGTAATATTTTGAAAAATATCGTCTCGTCGTTTTATATTTTTTCGAGTATCAATTCAATTTTCAATCAATCAATTCAATTTTTTCATTTCGTTTAGAAATGATCGTGACTACATTATGATTGATTCAATCAATTGGAGAAATTATTGAAAAATTCATTAGATTATTAAAATTTCACTTGATGTACACAGATGTGTGTCGTATGAGATGAATACCGTTAATAATCAGAAAGTTGAAATATTACAGGCTTTCCAAACCGAGTAGAAACCCGTGTCTTCAGATGTTTACATACAAGCCAATTTGTATTCCATTTCTTATTTATTCGAAACTGTCGATTTATCCTAAGATACTGAATCTATCTTCAAAGCGAATTTCAATTTAATTTCATAATTAAGTAAATGAAAATTAAAACAACAGAGGCTCAGTACTGTAACAATAATGAAAAAAAAAGTTTGATATTTGATGAAATTTTTAACATACTACCACTTGAAACATTAGCTGTTTCCTTTGTCATATAAATTCAAACAGTACTCTATTGTTTTTATGAATTCTTTTGTGATTAGTCTCTTTTTGGTACTGAAACAAATATAACAATTGTTCTAATACAGAGTTTACGTAGATTAAGTATTGAATTAAACTTTACAATTCATATCTAGTACCACTTAACATTTCCAAACAAAATTACTATAGAAATTAAAAAAAATTATCTTATTTTTACGCATTTTTTGGTGACCAGTCTTTTCTTCTAGTATTGAAACAAATGTAACAATTGTTTTAACAGAGGGTTAATTATTGAATTAAACTTTACAATTCACATTTGGTACTTCTTAACATTTCCAAACAAAATTATCATATAAACACAAACAATATTCTATTATTTTTATGCATCTTTTCTAGCACTGAAACAAACATAATACAGGATTTAGATCAATCATTAAATTAAAAACTTTATAATCCACATCTCAACAAAATTTCAATGTTATCAACGTCCATGGATTATTGTCTCAAGTATAAAGCAAAAGCAGCCACGTCAAAAAAATTTAGATTTTTTTAGAATTTAAATTATTAAATATTACTTATAAATTAACTATTAATTTAAATTATTAACTATTAAATATTACTTATAAATTAATTTAAATTATTGACTGTTAAATATTACTTATAAATTAACTATAAATTAATTTAAATTATTGGCTGTTAAATATTACTTATAAATTAACTATTAATTTAAATTATTAACTAAAAAAATACACGTACATATGTATAATCTTTACAGGGACACGAAGCAAAAGCCTCTGATTATTCCAATTCTCACGGTTTTCCGCCTTTGAGATCAGCCGGTCAAACAATACCATCCTAAATCATCGGCTGCGAGGCAGAATCCTAGCGGCAGGACGTTTGGAAAGGATCAAAGGAGAGAGAGAGAGAGAGAGAGAGAGGATCAAAGGACTCGGTTCACCCAGTTAGTCGAAGATCTCGCGTTTTCGAGCGAAACGTGTGACAACACGGCGGGCGGAATGTCGCTGGCACACAGGCCTGGCGGGGGAATCAGCCGGCTGGCAGGGGAATAATAACGAGCCGGACGACACGGAGCAAAGTCAGAGAGAGCGGACGAGGCTTTATAAATCGCGAGGATGTTCGCCGGCGCCGAACCAGTGACACCTCGACCGCGATCGACCGTACTGGTGCCGCCGATTTCACGAGGATCGCACGACGATCATCCGCGTGCACGTGCTCGTCGCGCAACCGTGCCCGGAAGCTCGACACACGTGACAGAGTGTCAAGAGTGTACAGATAGAGAGAGAGAGAGAGGAAGTCTTGTGAACGAACTGGTGCATCGATTCGAAGAGTATCGAGGAAGATCGAGGCTGCTACTGGAGGATTGAATCGACACGCAAACGTGAGTGATCGATTTCGTGCTCTACTTTCTTGATCGTATACTTTTCCTGCGATTTAATATTTCAAACGTTTTCCTACTGTAGTGTGCATAATTTTTCGATAGCAGGATCAATAATCGTGCAACTGGAAATTTATGGGTGTTTCATTTTATCGCTGTACTATCGATACGAAAGTATCGAATGAGTTATTTGTGAAAATTATCCCGGTTGCCAGGCTGTTAATTCGTACAAACAGCTATAGTTAATTAATGATCTCTTTCTGTCGCAATTGAACGAAGTTCGAGTTATAGTAAATATAGTTAAAAATATAGCATAATAAAGTATAATAAAGTATATATAATATAAATATAGTATATTAAAGTATATCATAGTATATATAATATAAATATAGTATATTAAAGTATATCATAATATAAATATAGTATATTAAAGTATATATATAGTATATATAATATAAATATAGCATATTAAAAATATAGTAAAATATAGTATAATAAAGTGTATATAATATAAATATAGTAAATAGTTATAGTAAAATTGAGGACAGTTTGACCAGAGCTCTGGCTTATTTATTTTTATTTTTGGAATTATTTATTATGGAGCTATTTATTTGGAATTATTTATTATTTGGAGTTATTTATTTTTGGAATTTTAGTTAATAATTTGAACTATTATAGCAGTTGTTTTTCCTCATTTCTTGACATCTATATCATTTGGTGATTGAAAAGAAATAAATCTCAATATAAGATGATCGAAGAAAGGTACAATTTGACAGATTTGAAGATTTAAATAGATTATCATGATCTGTAGGGAACGAATAATAACATTAACTTTTGTAAACGTTCAAAAGAACGACAGAAACATACGAAAGGCAGTTTTAACAACATACGGAATTTTAAAATTGCTCTGCTGTAAAATACATTGCCATGTCAGAGTCTGTCTACTATCTACTCTCTACTTGTTGACCTTGTTATTAAAAGAAAAATATCGAGAAACATGCACGATCGCGTATGTTTACAGTTTCGTCGTAAAAAAATGAAAACACTGGGACATCACTGATACATAACATTTGACAAATCGCACACAGTGCAAACAGATACGTCAGTATGCGAGTACTTGGAACATTGTTTCTCGTTTCATCAATGCGGCTTATCGTTTTATTGGATAGAATTGGTGGTACACTATCGCGTCTCTGTTGATAAGTGGGAAAAACCAATCATTCGCGATTATACCTAGGTATTTTAAAGACACAACGATTTGATTGATTTTCGTTGAATCACATCCTGCAAAAATTCATATCAGCCGGAAATCGTACTAGATCATAAAGTTGGTTAATTAATTAGAAAAGGAGTATATAACGTACTATTAAGTGTAACGTTACGAAATCAGTTCGATTATCCGCTGACTAAAATTAATTCGAATCAGCCTGAAAGGAAAATTATAGTTATCTGTCGAATTATTTGGAATAATTAAGCGCGATGAGTTGTTTTAATCGTGATCGTTTCTTTTCTTCTTCTTCTTTTTTTTTTTTTTTCTTACATCAGGAGAGTTTTATTTTTTATTTCGCGAAATGAGTCACCTAACTGCAGTCGTGTCTTCTGTTAATGGTGTAATTAAAATTATATCTCCATGATGTCACTAAAATCTGACGAAGCGCAACTGTGTGCAGTTTTCTCCATGACACGGATTTTTCTTTTTTTTTTTCCTTTTGTTCTAAATCGGAAGTTAATAAATCGAAATCTTCGACTTAAGGGAGTGTTCTAGTGTGAAGTGCGTGTTCTTTTAATTTTGTTAGGGAATTTTTCGCGAAGAAACTATTATACCTTTTGCAGTCAAATTGACAAGGTTTATTTGTACGTATTTCAACGACGTTTCAAAATTTTTTGGGACAAAAAAAGTTAAAATTAGTGGCACTGCATACTCTCAAACATAGTCGCTTTTAAAAAAGGTCGTCTCACGGTGTCCATGATTCCGGCCATTCTGCTTGTCGGAAATAAAAAAACGTGAATGTTCCTTAATTAGTATGAGTTTGGCTACAGCAGGTACCAAAACAAAAGAAAAAAGTCGGTAATTAAAAAAGTGGCGATACTTTGAAGTTCGATTATCGATTTTTGCACGTTTTTGTTAAACTTCGAAAGCCTAAAAAAAGTATAAAAAATAAAATTTTCTGGTTGATTCTGGTAGGGGCTATAGTCACACATGTACTAAATACGTACTTAATATTTTGAGTCAATTAGTCAAATAGACCCTGAGATATCACGGACACCGTTTTGAAAAACATAGTTTTCAGAAAAATGTTTTTAAAGTTTAGTATTGCGGTAACAATGACGCTTTCAAACAACCATAACTTTGTTAATCTTAGGAGTTCGTATGCAAGGTTACAAGGTTACAGGTTATTTTTGAAACCACGTCCTTTAAGAATATACAAAAAAAGAAATCGATTTTTTTCAAAAGTTCACATATCCTCTTAATTCCTATTTCGGAAATTACGAAAACTAGTTGCCCCGACAGTGGAAACGTAATGTTTGCCACTTAGTCCCGCGGGGGCACGTGGAACTCTCGGCGTGTTACGTTTCTACGAGGAACGTCATTTCACCATCGGGCGAGCTTTCGGATCGCTCTGAATTAAGCTTCGGAATTACAGGAAGTGAAAGCTCCTAGCGTCGAGAATAGGTTTTCATCGGACGCGACCGATTGATACAAACTGTCGTTAATTGACATCTTATTCCTACCGATTAGGCTTCTCCGTTACTCTACGATGAAAATGTTGGAACAAATGGAAAATGGAATATTTTAGATTTTTCAAAAAGTGTCGGTGCATGTTGAAGTTTAAAACGAAATAATGATATCATTATTAATACTATAATTGATTACATTTATAGTTGAAGTAATGTCATGATATTCAGATGAATTTTGCACAAAAATTTATTTCATCTAGAAAACAAAGATTGTTCCAAACTTTTGAAACAGAGTGTATAAAAAATATTGCATTCCTGTGCCTGAAAATTGAAGAAGTACAGAAGAGCCAGTGCTCTTGAAAATGAAAGTTTCAGACTTTATATAGAACAGAACTTGCAAAATATAGGAGTAAAAATTTTTCTGTCCTACGAGCAGACACCTAATTTGTTCGTCAATGTTAAATTTGTAAGCAAACACTGACACTGCCCTCGAGTACAGAAATTAATTTTTAATCAAATGTTCCAAGATAAATTGCTTTCATGGGGCTTTTGTTACACAAATTCTTAAAAAAAAAAAATCTATTCTATAAGAGCAATATTTATTGTGACACTTGTTTTTATCTTCTAAAAATTCTATTTGTTTCTATCTTCTATCATCTATTCTCTAACACTTGTTTCTATCTTCTAAAAATTCTACACAAAGACAAATATTCTTTTTATTCGAATAATTAGATTCTATTTGTTTCTATCTTCTATCATCTATTCTCTGACACTTGTTTCTATCTTCCAAAAATTCTACACAAAGACAAATATTCTTTTTACACGAATAATTAGATTCTATTTGCTTCAATCTCCTATTATCTATTCTCTGGCGCTTGTTTATATCTTCCAAAAATTCCACACAAGGGCAAATATTTTTTTTTTTTTTTTACACGAAGAATTAAAATATTTCTTTTACACGAAATCGTACACAAGTTTCTCCTTTGAAAATGAAAATTCCTGCTCCCTACGAACCATTCCAAATGCCTTCATGAACCTAAACCTTCCGAGATTATCGTTCCAATTCTTCGACACGCGCAAAACCTTAACACCTGACTGATTTCACGAGCTGGCCGTACATATCACGCTACGCAGCGAAACGCGAATCCCACCGCCGTGTACACGCGGTTAGACCACGAAGAGAGCCAGACGGCGCGTGTTATAGGCGAACGAGGTCCGCGTCTGCTCGTTCCCAAAAGATTTGCAGCGTGCAGGACTGGGTTACGGAGCGGAGAAAGCACGGCACGAACGTGGCTGCCGTCGCATCGATCGTGGCAAATTGGATTGCCGCTAAAACGCCGGGGCTATCTTACGGCTTACGGGATATATAGCGTTCAGTGCCGCTGGGAACGGTGGAAAGTTCGGTAACGAGAGTGAACTCTGACGTGTTCCCGCACGGTCCGAACGGTTCGGGCCCCGTGTGTGTGCTCGTCTTCCTCCGGCAGCGGAGGGTACGCGATTATTGGCCACGGGGAATATGGCACATGCAACCGGTCGTTCCCCGTGATTAACGAAAGTCATCGGTAGCCTAACGAGACACTACCGACCACCACCGTGGGTCACGTGCGCGTGAATCACTGCCTGCTTACCGAGCCACAGTCGAATCAATCGTGTGAGTATCAAGTTGCGATGATACAGCTCGTTAGAGAGTAACAGAGACGTTGCTTGGTGGTGAATTTTACTTTGGAGCCCGTTTAGAATCGTAAGAAAGTAAACGAGTGGTATACACGTCCTTGAGGAGATTTGTTTCTCTTCTATTCTTGAGATATATATCGGTTGGTACGAATTACGGATACTTGGTAATTTATGGATTTTTATGAAAATTCACTTGGAATCGAAACAGTTATGAATATCGTTGCGTTAGAGAAGAACAGAGATGTTGCTAGATGGTGAATTTTACTTTGAAGCATGTTTAGAATCGTAAGAAAGTAAAAGAGTGGTATACACGTCCTTGAGAAGATTTGTCTCTCTTCTATTCTTGAGATATATATCGATTGGTACAAATACTTGGTAATTTATGGATTTTTATGAAAATTCACTTGGAATCGAAACAATTGTGAATATCGTTGCGTCAGAGAGGAACAGAGACATTGCTTGGTGGTAAATTTTACTTTGAAGCATGTTTAGAATCGTAAGAAAGTAAAAGAGTGGTATACACGTCCTTGAGAAGATTTGTCTCTCTTCTATTCTTGAGATATATATCGATTGGTACGAATTACGAATACTTGGTAATTTACGGATTTTTATGAAAATTCACTTGGACTCGAAACAGTTGTGAATATTGTTGCGTTAGAGAAGAACAGAGATGTTGCTAGAGGGTGAATTTTACTTTGAAGCATGCTTAGAATCGTAAGAAAGAGTGGTATACACGTCCTTGAGAAGATTTGTCTCTCTTCTATTCTTGAGATATGGATTGATATGAATTAAGTAATTTATGGATTTTTATGACTTTCTTTTCTTGAGAACGTAATTGAAAGACGAAACCTAGAACAATTGTGAATATCGTTGCGATGATACAGAAGACTCGTTAGGAAAGTAGAGACTGCTAGATAATTTTACTTTGGTGCGTGTTTAAAATTCCAAGAAAGTAAAAGATGGTATATACGCCTTGAGATTTGTCTTTATTCTGTTCTTGAGATACGAGTCGGTATGAATACTCAGTAGACTGCGGATTTTTGTGCAAATTTATATTTCTGAGAACATAATTAAAAGGTAGAACCCAGAATCGAGACAATTGTGAGTACCAATGCGATGAAAGAAGAGAAAGATTTGCTAGATGATGAATTTTGCTTTGAATTTTACAAAAACTCATGTCTTTGAGAACATAATGAAAAGAGTCGAATCAATTGTGAGTGTTGTTCAAACGAAAAGAAAGAAGAATAGAAAAATTGCTAGATGGTGATTTTTCACTTTGAAGCACTTTCGAAATTGTAAAAAGGTAAAAGATAAGTATACACGCTCTCTCTTGGGGAAATTTGTCTTCGTTTTGTTTTCGAGATGTGAAATTTTCGACTGAAAATTTTATGCAATTTTTCACGTTTTCGAGAACGCGAGAGACTTGAGAGTTGGAAATTGCTTTAGATATCAAATATTATAGAAAGTGTTACATTTCGAATATTATATGCAATTTTCACATCTTAAAATTTTCCATAAACATCCTTTTTCTAAAAAGGAACGGAAAATTCATGGCGGATATGAACTTTTTGGAGCCTAGTTATCAAGTACAATGCAAAACATGAAACATTATCCAAATAAAGCGAGGATGACAAAATAAAATTCCAGCGTATCTCAGCTAACTATTTATTTATAAAATTGCATCTGGTACTTATTATCGTCGTCCATTGTCAAATGATATTTGATCCGACGTATGGGCATATGGGCCTGGCTTGTTTATCGTAACTTAATGCTACGTTATCTCGCAGATATGGAATTTTTATTTTTATGACTTAATTGGATCATCAGAATCAATCTGATCCGCATTCCTTTCAACAATACTACTTATTTTTCAAAGCGATCACCTTGCCCACTATCTCTATACCCACAAATACTTTCACTGAAGAAATCGATAGGATCGTATTTACTAATTAATTCATTGTCATCTACTAATACAATAATAACTGACACAGCGACTATCACGAAATATACTTTATATACTTTACCTGTTTACATTTAATTTTTATAAAATATTACATTGCAATAAAAGTGCATTAAAGGCGTATTTTTTTTTTCTTTTATAACCTTATCATCGATGAGATATTCATGTTATTAATATTATTTATATTCAGAAATATTCATATTTTCAAATGTTTATGAGAACATTTGAAGTGTTTTTATAACGAAGTGATTACGAACAAAATGTAGAATGTTTTTATACATATGTGTTCGACAGTTTTACAAAATATACAAAATTTAAAAATTTACAAAATTTCACAAAATATAAAATTTTAATGCATTTATAAATGTAGAATTTTTATACGTAAGTTTAATGACAGAGCTATGTCTCGCAAATGTTCACCCGATCGTTAAGACCGTCGCGAAACGGATCGGAATTTGTATCACCGGAGCACTGACGCAATTAGTAGGTGCATTAGATACATACCAATCAGCTCTTCGGGAACTGGTACGAGATATTAAAATTCATCAGGCAGAGTTCTGATAAAAATTCACTGCAGATAACTCAGCAGCGTCATCAATTTCATTTTTCAATTTATCTTCATCGTCGAAAATGAACAATCTCTCTCTGTCGAAGATTGATCGGCTTGGATATTCGGAATAAATTACGCGAAATCGCGGTTCACCGGTTGAATGAACTTTGCGTGTAATTTTCAAACGATTAATAATAATAGAAAAAAGGATGTGAAACTCTGTGGAATATATATTTTGATATCTGAAATTCAAATTGAAATATCTATTCAGAATTGGATATCTGAAATATCTTGGATCAATTACGACGGTTAATCCATCTATCAGTTTATTGTACGAACGATTTTTATCTTCTTAAGTAAATTTATTTCTTGCACGGAGGTGAAAATCCTTTCTAGCCGGTCCGCCATTTCACCGCCACGAAATAAAATATTCCACCCTCGTGACAAGAATAATCCAGCCTTTGTTATCACGTCTCTTAGGTCATTTCCAACCCAATCGTGCTCATTCTATCCCCGGAGGAAAAACAAAAAAAAGAAAAAAAAAGAGAAAATTTTCCAAGAGAATGAGAAATCGTCGTTAATATGCGCGACCCGTCGTTTTCAATTTTCCGCGTTTTACCAAGTTTTCCCTTCAAATATCGAAGGCTACTTGTCCTTTTTCCACAGGAACGAGATTGGCCACGTAAAAATTCCAAGACCGTGGCGGCCTCTGTTAATACGGTCTGTTTCCATGGAAATTATTTCCGTGAAAAGTTCGAGCGACAACAAACATCCGATGGGAACGGTTTCGAAATATCTTTACAGCGCGAAACAAAGGGCGCGGTTCCATTGAAATGGTTTCCGCGGCGAGGCTGTGTCACGTCAAATTCAACGTTGTTAAAACTTTTTGTAAATACGCGTATGAAAAACGCTTTTGGGTTTTTTTTCCCCTCTGGTCTTTATTTTTTTTGTTTTTTTTTTTTTTTGTTTTGCGCGCGCGAAAAGAAGGGGCGGAAAGAGGGTCGCGCGCGCATTTTGTTTGACTTCTCGTAATTCCCCGGCACAAAGTTAGCGACGAAAAATGCCGCGTTGTTAGAAGTTAATGCGACCAACAGAATGTAATTAGCTGGCCGAAAATGTTCGCGCACATGGGTGACTGCGAGCCCGTAGGGTTGGCTGCCAGTTGTCGGGAAAGTTAAATTCGCCGCTGTCGCTGCGTACGTTTTTCGAAAATTTATTGTGGTTCCACCGCCGATGCTATTTTTCTTTTTTTTTTTTTTTTTTTTTTTTTTTTTTTTTTTTTTT
>NW_025110115.1:295241-297191 GCF_011392965.1 Frieseomelitta varia | reverse complement strand
TTTTTTGTTGCTCACGAATAAAAATGCACGTTTATTGGGTACACTGCTTTCGAAATTATTACACTATTAAACGAAAATTATTGTGCTATTAATATAAATTAAACGAAAATTATTCTACTATTATATTTTATATATTACGTGTTATATTATATATATTTTAAAAGGAAAATTATTATACTGTTATAACAATTTTAATGAAACGAAAATGATTATAGTATTATATTGTATATATTATTGTTTAAACAATAATGTGCTCGCGTTATAGGTATATTTAGATATATTGTTATTTTTTCGGAAGTTTTTGTAAAATCATTCTTAAAAATGAGAGATTCAAAGATCAACGTTTGTTAGATGTACGTATTTACGTGTTTGTTCACAGGGAACCACCATATTTTTAATTAATTGAAGACAAAATACATCTCCCTCATTTTCCAAAAACGTAGAATACCACATTTCGAAATCGTCTTTCGCAATTTAAAAGAACAGTCATTATCGATCTAGTTAATTGAATATCAATATTGAAAAAATTCGTTATGACAAGTATTTATTTTCAAAGCCGAAATCGTTAAAACCTATTGAATATCACAAATGGCGTAGAACGTTCGAATATTCTTGTCGATACTGAAAATCACTTATTTTTCACTTGCATCCAAAGAAACAGCAAAATACACAACGCATCTGTTCGCATAGATCTACGAGAATCACGACACACTATACGACATATATATAAAAATAAATACACAGTACAATATTTTTCGTTACGTTGATGCTCTGTTCTGTCACAATGAATAGGAAACACATCGTTGATTCAAAACAACGAAGCAAGGAAACCAGCGATTACGGCATTAATAATTAAACTCTCTATCCCGTGTCGCGATACTTATCAATTTTCTGAGGATTTCCTCGGAGCAGCCATGATTCCTGCCGGGTCTTCCGGCTGATATGCGTGACTTGGCTGTCCGGTATCGTGCGACGTCTCATTTACCCGGGGCAGGTTGTGGCGTCACGAGGTCATTACACGAATCGATGATTCGGCCAACGCGAGACCGTAAATTCTGCGGGACAATATCGATTCGCGTCGCGTAATACGCTCGCTCGTCGTTAGAGCTGACGCGGTTATACACGCGTGCCACGCAATTTATATACGTGCTTCGTAGACGGACACGTGCGCGTTGTTCGAACTCTGTCCACCGAAGTCTGGGCGGTGAACGACGTGAAACAGTACACATTCTCGTGGAGAATCGATAAAGTTTTCGGTATGACAGCGTGTCCACGCGTGGTAATCGCCAACGATGGGGGGAAAGGGGTCAAATTGCGGAATCATGCAACGAATGACCGATAAACGCGAATTTCCCGGCCGATTTCGTGTTATCGATGATAATGGACTCTGGCAGCAACGCTGGTGAAATTGATCGATCCGAGAGGGAGAGAAAGATAAGAGTTTTAATTGGTAATTGTAAATTAGTGTAAATATCTGACGAATTTAAGGGAAAGTTTAGTTGTATATTCTGGGTGGTTTGTGAAAATATTTTTGAATCATCTTCGGTGAAATTTGTAGAAGCGCACGTACGTAAAAATTACAAGAAATTATTTTATAAACCTTACCTATGTACGTAACCTGTTAGGCTATTTTTATACATATTTTTAGATACAATTTAATCTGTATCGCACTTAATTTAATATTTTCAGATACAATTTAATTTATATTGCACCTAATTTAATATTTTTAGATACAATTTAATTTGTATCATACCTGATTTAATATTTTCAGATACAATTTAATTTATATTACACCTAATTTAATATTTTTAGATATAATTTAATTTACATTACACCTAATTTTTAGATACAATTTAATTTGTATCACATCTAATTTAATATTTTCAGATACAATTTAATTTATATTACACCTAATTTAATATTTTTAGATACAATTTAATTTGTATCACA
>NW_025110115.1:229174-295121 GCF_011392965.1 Frieseomelitta varia | reverse complement strand
ACACCTAATTTAACATTTTTAGATAGAATTTAATTTATATCACACCTAATTTAATATTTTCAGATACAATTTAATTTATATCAATAGTATAAGTAGCAATAAACGCGATAAAATTTCAGAATTTGGAAACATACTGATTTTATCTATTAAGCGAATTAAGTTAAGTAAAAACGGAGCTGTATGTGAAATAATAATGAACTTTCCTTTGTTATTTATCATTTTTGGACTGTATCTTTACGAACAGCGCCTGAATTAAATGAATGCACTCTCTGATTGCACGTGCTTGCACGAAGTGGTAGCTTTAATATACGAAAGATATAGTATCGTAAGTCACGGATAATTTTCTCCTAACCTTTTCAACGTGTACCTCTTTTTTCATTTTTCTCATTACGCGCCCTTTTCCCTATCCCTCCCTCTCGTAAGCGATAACAGAGCCGGTTAAGAGGTAGAAGAAAATTATATACATAGCCATATATATAGTCAGCCACCAAATTATCCAAATACTGGGCTAAAATTAATTTCCAAGCACATTGTATTTTAAATAACTACACACCTGTATAACTGGATAACGAATTTTCATCTGTTTGTAGGAAATTTGAAAAATGAACAAGGAACAAAGTTTTGGTCACACTTTTTAAATCTTTTCATGTATTTTTTTTTTTTTTTACATTTTGCGACAGTAACTGTCGAACAAAAATCAACAATCTGTCGAATGATGATTTTTAATAACGAAGACAAAAATTTGGAAAGAAGTTCTTATCGCGAGAGTCGTTAAACTGTATTAGATAATAAAGATAATTTTCATTCGTAAATTCATTAATTAATTTTCTCAAAGAGGATGGCATATCACGATACATTGAATAAACATATCAAAAGTATGTTGCTAAAAATGAAAATTCTCAGTTTGCTTTCATTTTCTATCAAACTTTAGATCTTGACTGATATATACCTTGCATCATGAACGTAAATTTCTCGTAAATTTGTAACACTGAGCTCAGACAGCTAACGCGAGTCTCTCCTTAATTCCACTGAATTGTAACATCGAAATTAAAACGGCGTACAGTTCGCAAAACAATTCACAGACAATAATAATTAGAATACGACCAGTAGTTGGCAATTTCACCGTTTATCGGTCACACCTTTGCTCTCGTACACACCTTTGAGCCGCGAAAGTCAATCAGGCGAGCTTCTCAAGCGATCGTCTGGAAAGAGGGGCGGTGGATTGAACAGTGGCGCTCGGCGAAGAAAGCGGAAGGAAAAGGAAATACCCGAGTCGTTTCTAGCAAACTGATAGACGACTGGCGAGAAGAAAAATATTTTGCTCGTAGGATATGAGAAACGAGAGATTTGAAAGAACGAATATGAGGAACGGGTGTTTCGGCGAACGCGTTATCGCAACGCGTTATTCCACCGGTTTCTCCGGTTCTCGCATGAGCACGATCTATAATTACAAACGTGCACTGGCAGAGGATAGCATTGGACTCCGCCATCCAAGGCGACAACGCATAGATCGTGTTCTCCGCGCGTATAAACGCCACCACGTAGCGCATGTATCCATCCACAATTTACGCAGGTATACATCCGGCTATTATCGTGGTAATTAATCGATCGAATAATAAATCAAACCGTTTGGCGCTTGCAAACTCGAGCAGATTCGGGGAATACGTTGCGTTATGTTTGACTTGTGGGTGTTGACTTCTCGAAATGATTATCTGCCGTTGGTCGGTGTTGCTACTGGAGAAATAAATATGTACAGATTGTTGCAACACGCTCGTTGCAAATCGTTTCAGAATTTTTAGTTTGGTTGAAGGTCGATGGTTAGATGCTGGACGTCGATTTTAATGTTCGAGGGTTTGAAATTTTGTCAAAAGTTTAATATTGAACGAGGGGCAAATTATTATAAGAATACATTTATCTTTAAATGTGTATATTTATTCAATACGTTTTTAACTAAATTCTTGTACAATACTCTAGCACGGAGTGAACATTCGAAACGTTGAAGCTTGAAGCTTGTGACTTCTGTTTCGTCGATTTTTTTCTTGTAAAAAGTAAGATTATTTGTCATTTGTGGATGAATTCGAATGTATTTTTATGAAATATGAAATTTCGTTGTAACAAAGTAAAAATTGCTGGTAACACTGATATAAGTATTCCAGAAGCTAGATTAAGAAAACAATCTGAAATTTGAATGAAAAATACAGACAATGAACCACAAAATTATAAATAATAATCGACCAAAGATTTTAATTGTAATAATTCTTCAATCTAACAAACTAAGAATTGCTCGAAACACTGATATACATAAATAAAGGAAAGAGAAAAAGCTGCAATAAGAAAACAAATAACGTGCAATTCACACAAATTTAGATCAGAATACACAAACGTGAACAACGAAACAGAAAATTATCAACGATGATCAGTTGTTGAAGGTTTGAATTGTAACAATCGTAAAATTATTTAGAAAAAATCGAATCATATTCGATTTAATATCACTTTCAAAAATAGCTATAGAATTTCGCAATTTCATCTGTCACAGCCTAATAAATATTTGGATGATCCTAACTTTTATTTTTCAAATGAATGTTTGTAATATTTAAAGACATTGATTGATTAAAAGTTCGTATAAATGAAGTTCTTTTGTAATAAACTTTTGAATTCTGTTTCTTTTTTAATCAACACGATTTAAATATCTCAGCTGTTTTCTTGTCACACATTCATACGCAAACAAAAATTTAATACTACGAAAACGAAATGTAGAAAAATGTTTCAATTGAAGCCACCAATACCTTTTGTATAATATCGTTGTTCACTCTTTTTTTTTTTTTTTTTTTCACTTTTAATTAATACGCATTAATTAAGGAACAAAAAAAGGAAACAATTTATGACTAAATCCAGCAGCCACTGTTTTTCCTTCGACTTGAAGTGTTACCGACGTAAAAAAAAAAAAAAGAGAAAAAAGTAGCATCAATACGTGTCAAAGTCTCATTGAGCTTCGATCTGACCTCGTTCTACAAGGATTGCGGCTCAAGGAAAGGCACTGAGGAGCGATGCTCATTTATTTTCCTTGGCCGGCAGCATATGTGCTGCTGTAAACCGAAGAAATCAATGATATCATTGGAGTCTGACTTCTATCGATGCCGTAATGCCACCTCTGTACGATGAACACTTTGAAACAATGCGGACGCGCTTTAATGTCGCTGGAAATACGCACAATGTCAACGGCAATAAAACCCGGTGACAAAGTTGCCGTCATGATCAACGACCTTGAAATATTTTCATCAGGGTCACGATGACGACAGCCCCATTTGCATACAGGAGGGGAACTTTCGCCGGCTGACTATTTGAAATTACGTTTCCTCGAGGATACGTGAACTAAGCAACATTTGGCAAATTTGAGTGGAAATTGAGGAAACTTGAAGTTAAGAAAAATCACACAAGTCTGAGATTCAGAGTGAAGGAAAATTTAGTAAATTCGAGATTCGGAGTCGATGAAAAGGGACGAATTTAATCCTTTGCCCTCGAAAATTTGTAAGTAGAGGAAGTCCGAGCTGTTGGCTAGATTTAACCACCTGCGATGGCAACTGATTGCGGACCATAACGAGTGACCGAACCGTTCTTTTTGAACTCGTCGGTATGATATCGCTGGATAGAAATTATTGAGAAATAATAAATTTATTATTTGCTTTACCTATTTTGTTCTACTTAAATATATACTTAAATTTTATTACAATTTTGGAACAAAAAATTCTCGACATGCGTGGCACGTCATTCTAGCGCAAGAAGTTAAGGGATACAAAGAATTACAAAGAATTAATTAAAAAAAAAAATAAAAATTCTAAAGAAAACAGACACGTCAGAAATTGAAACTGAATTGAAAGTTTAAGGTTTGAAAACATTTTGTGCAAATACTGCGAACTATATCGCTGTTTTCATATTATTCATCGTATTATAAATCACAGAAAATTCGATGGTTGAAATTATAATGACAGATTTGCTCGATCGCGTCCGAGAAAGAGCCGCACACGAATCCGCACAAAGAATCAATTATTCAATGCGGGGGATATTAAAATGATGTTTGAGACACGCTACATAAAACCTTGTCAACACGTTCATTGACAGGCCACTGAATGGGCTGAGTTATTGTCACGCTTGCTTGCTAACGAGATCGAATTAATTGACAATTGGTCAACGTATGCTCGTATTAAATTTCATTCTTCGCCATTGTGCCAGGCGAAGGTACGCTCGATTGTATTCAGGGAAATTAACACGGAACGTAAAAGGAGTAACGACAGACATTCAATTCGAATATCCAATTGGAAATAGCGAATCGTTCCGAAGGTATCGATCCAAAGAGAGAAAATACCACGGAATTTTTCGAAGAATTAAACAAAACTCGTGTGAATTGTCTCGTAACGTTCGCAAAGTTTAGTCTAATCTAACGCTAATCGTTGTTTCAATATTTCACAGGTAAAATTGAAAAATTTTTCATTGAAAGAGGAACAGTCTTTCTTAGAATTTAGTTTTATTAGCCGAACGGTTTATTTGATAAATTGAAAATGAAATAAAATGAAATATTATAAAAAGGAACAATTTACACGTTGTCTTTACACGAAGAAGAGTTCGTCTTATAAAAGTGCAATTTTCATAAAAGTCAATACGAGTTTTCCTGCGAGTTTACAAATTTCAGCGCGTACTTTTCTACCGTCCATAAATTTCGCTACACATTATTTTCCCTGCAGCTGAGAAATCTCGTTACGAATTTTTCCATAGCTCAAAAATCTCACCACGAATTCTCCTCAAAACACAACTCACAAATATATTATTCCTCTACGTATGTTTTTCACAGTTCAAAAATTTAATCACAAAGTTCCACCCCGTCAGTCATTAAGTTTCTTTTTGTGTTTCGCGAATTTCGCTGCACATTATTTTCCTACAGTTCGCAAACACAATTGCTTCTTACAATTTCACCGGGAAATTTCCTACAGTTTATAAATTCCACGAATTCTCCGAATTAATCCCACTTTTACCGCCAATTTTCCCACGAATTTTCGCGAATTTCGACCCGCTTTGTCCTCCC
The DNA here is from genome assembly GCF_011392965.1 of Frieseomelitta varia. NCBI lineage: Eukaryota > Metazoa > Arthropoda > Insecta > Hymenoptera > Apidae > Frieseomelitta > Frieseomelitta varia. Next base: position 290,044 of record NW_025110115.1, on the reverse strand, counting down.
AACGTCAATAATATAATTTCCTAGCTCGCCGCGATTCATCAGCCGGCGCAATTAACTCGACAGAATTCAAAATCCCGGATCTCCGAACTCTCTCTCGCTCGGTTCGGAACGATTTTTGATTGGTCGCCGGTCGTCTCAGGTATTCCGACAGGTTCCATGGAAAATTACTGAACGAAATTTCGTCGCCGGTTGTGGCAGAATTGCTGGTGGTAGCTGGCTGGCTCGTAACGACGAGGCTCGTACGAGACGTGACGGGTCGAGGTAAACGCGAGAATAATTCGAAAGGGCAAGGGTCGGTTCACGTTCGTGTTTCTCGCGGTGTTCCCTTGGTGTTGCCGCGCGCGTGCAGATTAATGTCCACGGACAGGCTTATCGACAATCTCGCGTCCGTTTCGAATGGACGCTCGAATTTATCCGGAGAGGAACGGCGCCAGTGTCACTCTGTAAAATAGACAATAAATTTCCGACACGCTTCGAGAGCACCAATTTCTCCTCCATCTGTACATTTGTTCCTCTTTTTTTCCCTATTTTCTCTTTTTTGTTATATTTTTTTTTTTTTTTTTTTTTTTTCTTCAATTCCGTCCCTCGATCTCCGCGGCTAGCTAGAGGCTAGATATTGAAAAACCGTCGGACGAGATCGTGGGCCAATCCTCAAGGGGTAGGAGGTATTTGCGCCAGAGATATGGGGCGCGCAAGGTAGAAAATCCTTCTCGGATTGTGCTCGAAGCGGCATTGTTACCAGACCGGTGTGGAGGACAATGAAATTCTGAAAAATGCGGGAGAGAACGCACCGCGTGGCCGTTGCGCGACTCCGCCGTCGCGTTCTTTGAGTAGAACGGAAGTTCCGCCGTATTTCCACCCTCGGTCGCCGTCCTTCGACCTTCGTCCTTCCTTTATGGCAATTATATCTATACCCTCGGAACGTACCAGCTTTTTCTCCTCGATCGTCCTCGTTTCTTCTCGTCGACGTGAATCGAGGTTCGCTCTCCAAGTTTTCGAGACGCAATGGCGATCAGGATCTTCCCGAGGATCGATCAATGGCGAACCGGAAGCGTGGTGTATATCCGGAGGAGGATCAGCGAGTTTTTTTTTCTTTCTTTCGACGTTGAGGAAAGATAGGTGTTGGGGGATTAAGGAAAAAAGTAACTGAGACGATGTTCGTGTTACGTAGAAACGTTAAACTGTGCATCTTTGATGTTTGAAAATCTCTGTAGAATATTTGGTGGACGAAATAAATTTCTGTTTTGGGTTCTGTTTCTTTAGTTTAATTTCTGACATAAATAAAATATGAAATTGCATAAACATCTGCTGTGTAATTGTTTTACATTGGGATTGTTGCAACGTCTGTTGAAGGAAATACGACATGTGCCGAAAATTTTTTAGGATCAACAGATGGAGTTCTATTTGAATGGTGATCAAAATTTATAAATCACAGTAGAGGCAAACTTTATGAATGTTTTTAAACGCTGGAATTGAACGAACAATTTGTTGAAATCTATCGAACATAAAAGAGTTGAAAAATGAATGTATATTAATTTCAGTACAGTATGCAATGCTATTTTAACATTTAGTACATTAACTCTGTTTAATTTTTTTAAACAGTTGTTTTAAAAGGCAATTATAAGAGGTAACTATTTGTTAGATGATAGGTAACTATTTATGAACAGAAATATAAAATATCAAAGAATTTTATATTTGGTGTGCATCCAACGATCCTCATCGAAGGGTTTAAAGTCAAAATTAAAAAATCACAAATTTATCTTTTTTAAAAACCATGTCACGAATATACACATATGAATCATTTAATTGACAATATATAAACTATCTATCAACTACAAATAGTAAAATGCATCGAAGCAACACAATTAACACTAGAATTACCGACGACTAAAATTTCCTCATCAGAGACAATTAAAGTAAAAGAAACAGAAAACTTTGCGATACGATAGGGTACACAATCTGTCATTTATATATTTTACAAAGAACCATTCAAGTCTTCAAGAAATACACTCTGTTTTACATTTATAAAATATCTAACAAAAACGTTCGAATGGTCAAAATGACCATTGTCGGTCGGTCGACAACGATTCGAACCTTCTTGAATTAAACCTCAATTTCATCGAATTGAACCATCCGACGTTCGAGGAAAGAATCGAGCAAGAAATCAAAAAAAAAAAAAAGAACAGAAGAAAGTAGAAGAAGAGTCGCGAAACAAGCCATTAATTCCATCCAACACCCCCGAAAAAACGAAACGGGTGAAGGTTGTGCGACTCGAGTCGATACTCTCGGCTGCACCAGAGTTTCCGTTCTTCCCCACCTCCTTTCGGCTGGTCGGTCTCAACCCTCGGAGCGCGCGCGGATGACGTAAATCCGCGATCCACGCTGATTTTCGAGGAAATTTCGCCGAGTGCCGCTGTAACAATCGCCTCCTATACTTTTTTGCCAGAGCGAAAGTTCGTCGGTCGGTTGGTCGGTCGGTCGGTTGGTTGATTCGTTCGTTCGTTCTGGATAGAAAAGAGTCGAACGAGGGTGAAGAGGGAGGGGGAGGGGGGGGGGCAGTGGAAGCGAAATTCAATCTTCCGGTTAAAGAAAAGTTAAAGCGGCTATCGGCTTATCGGGAAGTTGCCGCCGCGGCGCGGAAACGGATCTCGATTTTCCCCCGGACATATTTAAATCCCCGCCGGGCCTGGCCGTAAATTACCACGGTTAGGCTAGCACGCGCTGCTAACTTTGACGCGAAGAGGGGGTGGTTTGCGAGCCTTGATCGCTCGTTGATCATCGACCTAATGAAATCCGCCTACACCGATACCGATGCGTGTGTACAATGCGCAGAAATCTCTTCCTGAATGGATTCTGTTGTATCCTTTCGTTCCAGCGGGAGGATTTTGTTCTCCTTTTTTTGTTTCGAAATTATCGCGTTGGATCTCAAGTTTCGTAAGCAGCAGAGAATGTGGCTGAGAATGTTCGTGGATTTGTGAGAAATGACGGAGCACAGAAACAGACTGCAGACGAGAATTGGTTACTAAAGAAAATTGATTACTAATGCAAGTGTCAAACGGGCTGTGCAGAGAATTTTTGAGTCAAAAATCGAAAGTGAATGAATTACTGACGAAAACAGTTCGACAGTGAAAAATTTTCATGGACAAGTGTATGTATGTTTGCTGTACGATTTATATTTAAGTGAACAAGCTTGAAACTTGCAATTTTAAGCTAGCAATCTTCTATTCGGTGAAATTGAAACGAAGTACCCTTTGACACGATGGTTCGTTTCTCGCCGATGTTCGCTGGAAATTTTCGAAGGAATTTCACGAATTTCTCCACTTTTAAGAGAGTTTAACGTGGATATTTAAATTGCTCAACGAAGGAAGATAAACGTACGAACTGTTTGAGTTCGAAGGAGGACGGTAACCTCCGGTATCTGGAAAGTAACTAGAAGTGCAACGTCAGGTGCGTGAACGCGCGACTTCGCGCGGAGCCGAAGCGAGTAACCGGCGACGACGTATGAATGATACATGAACGAGCCTCGGGATCCTCTCGCGTCCCATTACCGCCGGTAAATCGTCTCTTGGAAAACCTTCGAACAGGAGTGCGCTCGGCCGAGTTTGCATAACGCCCGGCGGGGAACGGTTGGTTGGAAAAAGATTTCTTTGCCTCGCGTTGAATCTCGAAGAAATGTTCGCAATTTGTTCCTTTTTTTTGAAGAACTAATTGACAATTTAACGGATGGCTGAGTTCAAAATTAAAGGAGACAGAGAGAAGGAAGGGAACTGATAATTCGAAGAAATATATATGTATATTGCAGCGTGGAAATATAGCGCTTTTCTTTTTTTTCTTTTGTTCTGGATTTCGATGGCATTCGATGTTTGAGCAGCTGAAAAAAGAAATAATCTGTCTGAACATAAATTTCTTAGTGACAAATGACGAATCCCCAATGTTTTTCGAGATCGGTAAAATGAGTGGGTCCTTGTGTAAATATTTGCGAAGAAAATACAATTTTAATAATGTGTAATTTTGTTCTCGCAAAAATATAAGATAGATTTTCGATTTTTATTACGTCCCGACAACAAGCAAATTGGAAATGTGCAAATTTTACTCGCGATATAACATCTTACCTTTATCTGTAATTGTAATAAAATTCTTATTCTCATACTCTCGATTTGTATATAATAGATAATAATGACAGGTAGCTAACGCAGAGAAAAGAGGGAATGAATTATTGAAGAAAATGAGCAAACAACTGACCTCGCCTACACGGAGGTTCTCGCGTAATGAAAGAAAAGGCATCGAAAATAATTCGTAATAAAACGGCGAGTTAAACGTAAACAAACTTGGACGGGGGGCAATTGTTTAATTGCCGATACGATGTAATTTTATATCCGCCACGCGGAAAGAAGCAATTACACCGGCCAGGTTAATTAAACGAAAAGTGACGTAGATTTTTCAATAGGAAACTGCGCGAGCACGATCCGGCGAACGCCGAACACACGCGCATATTATTATTGAAATTAATTATTAGTTATCCCTCGAACGCAACAGTTACGCGTAATGGCAACAAATAATGAAGAATAATGGTCGGTGGTAATCGGCCGCATTGAATTCAACCCCGTTCAACTAACCAGACCGGCGTGACTTCACGAACGGCGGAAAGCTCGCGAGCGTGCGTTTTCGCGGGAACAATAGATCTTCGATAAGTATGCCAGCCAACAACGATTTACCATCCGATACCGCGCCGGTATAAATCTTTTCCTGTAAATTGCTCGATAATTCTTAACCAATCCGGTAGTTAGCGAGCGCGCGTTTCGTTTGCTGTTTTTGCCGCGAGGCGAAACTCGAGATCTCGCGAAATTTTCGCTAGAATTCACGACGAACCGAACTGCCGTTTTCCATTTTCAGCCAGAATTATTCAACGTGTCAATATTTACCTTTCTTAATAAAAATTTCTTCTCTTTTTTTTCCTTCTGCGTGTCTTTTCATTTTTTTTTTTTTTTTTTTTTCATGCTTGACTGCGCGGCATGGATTCGATACTGTGTCTTTAATTAATTAAAATCTCCACTGGCCAACTTTCGCCCCGACGTTTCGACGTTGCGTTGAAATTTCCAATTTTGCCTCGCGGTTCTCCAAAGACGAGATTATTCGAAATTTCTGTCGGTCTCTGTAACGAAAGTTTGCCAATCCTCGGGACACGTCGGACACTTCGTAAAATCGCAGAAATTTAAAACTGAAAAAAAAAAATAAAAAAAAATTAAAAAATGCTTCGCGGCAAAATAGAGCGAGAAGAAAATCGTCTTCGCCAGTTAACAGCGTCAGTCTCTCTTCGACGAGACGCGAGGCGTTCGTGACGGAAATCCAGAGGCAGATAACGAGGCGTCGGCACGCGGGATCGGCACCGTTTAAAAAGCGCAGCCGATTTTACGAGGTGCCGGCGGGTTGTCGCGGCTGGAATCGAACCGGCTTATGCAAATTGCTTATTATATGACCGCCGGGCCGCCTGGTATCGCGTAGATTTTATTACGGCCGCAGCGTGACGTCGGAGGAAGGAGGACAGAGGCGGCAGGGTTGGACAGGGTTGAAGAAGAGAGAGTGAGAGTGTGTGTGTGTGAGAGAGAGAGAGAGAGAGAGGAGAGGCGCGCTTTAATTGGTATGTAAATCGCGTTCGCCCTCGCGTTCGCGGTTCGTACACCGAGAGCGCCGCCGCGTACAAGGGACGAGCAGGCCGCTTATCGTTTATGCGTGCTCGTACTCGTTGGCTTTACCCCCGTACATTATCCCCTCGCTGATATCGGCCTAAATCAAGCGGCTTTCGCGCTATCGATTTTCGAATCGGGAGTGTGCAACACGCGCCAGCTCCGCTGTGTCCACCCAACCATCGAAAGTGATTTCAACCCTATTTCGATCGATGACTACGATGGGAGAGGGTGGGTCTAGTCTCTGCAACACCAAACACCACGGCGTACAATTTTGGCGATGTAACTTTTGATGGCGGATTCTTTTTTTAAGGGGGGGGGGGGTTTGTTTAGGAAATCGGCGGGGTCACAGTGTTTATTAGCTAGAAACAGGTTGTACGTGATACGAGTCTGTACTTTCGGTTTAGGTGACTTTGTTTGCGATTGATTTAGGGGTTGATGAATGTAGGGGAGTGTTGAACGTACACAGAGATTGAACAAAACACTGGTAGCGCCTCGTTTGATTAGAATATTCTTTATTTATTAACAACGTGTGAAACTGCCATTGGCATTCGATGCAGCTTGAATTCTCGTCGAGACGGATTCATACAAATCTTGTGAACGATATTTAATTGGATATTACGCCGTTCTTCATATAATTGAGTCTTCTATGAAGTGCTTTTAACGAAGCGGGAAGAGGGGATCTGCTTCCAATTTTGTTTTCGATAACGGACCATACCGTGGCTCAACAATATTCAAGCCAAGAAAGATCATTTTCATGTCCCTGAAACCAAGATTTCGCAGACTCGCAGCTCTTGAAAAGTTCACAAAATATTTAAATAATCTCAATGCAAGCAAGTTTAAGAAGCAATACGAGATTATTTAATTATTTTACATAACTCCTGTGGGTACAGGATTTTAGATTTTTAAGCATATCCACGAAAATTTATGTTTCATGTATTTATCAAGTGTCATCGTATACTTTGGATATTTTGTACAATTCTACGTATTTCGTGCACGCCATGTATCACTGGATTATTTAACTATACAAATTTTGCGTTAAATTTGTACGCTGATTTTAATAATCTTCAATCTGCGCCAATATCAGTAGTAATGGCCGGTAATAAGTCAGACAAAGAGAACTGGCCATTTCATTGCTACGTTCAATGTATTAAAAATATATTTCATTCTGACTGCGTTACCGATTTCAATTTTATGCTGGAAATATTGTACTATTTATAACAAATGATAACGATCTATTGTACTATTTTATAACAAATCCAGCGATTTCATAGTTCCTGATGAAAATGTAAAAGAGAATTTTTAAGGGAATTAAGAGAAAAAAGTTTATCCTCGTGATATCGTTCAGTTTTCACATTTATATGAAAGTTTGTTCGTTTAAAAAAGAGAAACTTGATAAATAAATAAATACCAAACAAAAGTAAAAACTCTGCTGTGCTCGTCCAGCGAGAAAGATTTGAAGACAATGAATCACTTTGTAATGCAAAAATCAAGATTCCAATTCAGTTATGGTATACATTACTAAAATCTTAATGCTGATACCAATATCGTCAATTTACACAAAACCTGTATCTTTCAGTAATTTCCAAGATAATTGGCGAAACATGTTCCAACTTCCTCCAGCCTTGAGGGTAGTTTTCATCCCTCTAACATCCACGATAAAGAAGAGTGCCGTGTCAAATATTTCCTCGAAAATTGCATTTACGTGAAAATCGGTGCGTTCCCTTGTTAGAGCCTAATTGCTTCACCTTGTGAAAATTCTTTTCCCGCCGCCTAATGTCAACAAAAAGAAAAGAAAAGAAAAACCCATCGTCGAGAAAACATCGTGGCACGACCGAAACAGACGGTTCATGCACGGCAATTTCACTGTCAATTGTCGCGCGATGTTCAATCGTTCCCGTTCCCCTCGACTGGTTCGACGCGTTCGTCGCCCGAGCAAGGTGGGAGAGACACCTTTTCCGCGCGACAGCCGCGCAGGGAGAAGGAAGTGGCGACGAACCGCTTGCCAGGAGTCTACGTTCCAAGGAAGCGGCGCGGCGAGACATAATCAAAAGTTGCCATGGCTACACACCGGATCCCGGTGTCACGGCGCGGCCTTGGGCCGCGGCTTGAATATAAGGAGAGACGCGAGAGCAAGGGCAAACAGCCCCTGTCCCGCGCCTCCTCGATAACGCGAGAACGTCTTTCAATTACCGACCAGCCCCGACAGCGAGATCTCTGCTGTCTAAAGCCAAGCCGACGAGAACAAACGCTGGGGAATTTTATTTTCGTGTTCGTTTCGACGTTCTCGCGTCACTCTGACGATGGATGTACGAGCTCAACCCCTTGAGAGTTTCGTTTCATTTGGAGAACTGGGTGTGCTTAATTATTTCTAGGCGATGACGAAAACACGCAAGCAAATGCTTTGCACTTTAAGAGTTACTGAGTTAAATTATAACAGTGTGATAAATTTTTCTTGGCGTTTTCATTGGAAAATTTGTAATCTTGTTGGTATTATTTGTGAGTTTCTCGCTGTATTTGTTACAACCACGGACTGCTACCAATTGTGGGTTTAATTAAATGAAATACACACTTTTAGTTAACACGTATAATATATAAGAAAATAGAATAATATATATAACAACTCTCGTATTTGAAATCATACTCTCACTAGTATTACTCTCTCAACTCTCTTAACTTTGATTCGCATATATGGACACTTATTTCCTCGCTCTTGGACAAAGGCATACTACTGCGTAATAATGCTCTCACCATTGTCTCACACTTCACGCACAATCACACATATAACCTAAAGTCAGATCTACAATCATCAAACCAAATCCTCAAATGTAAAACCAAACCCACATTATTTTATTTTATTTTATTCTTTTTTTTGTTGTTGTTGTTGTTGTACTAAAGTTGCGAATATATATATACATATATAAAATTTCTTTTACCTAAATTTTACGACAAGTAGCAAAAGCGAATTTTTTTTCTACACGACGAGTATACTCGCTTAAGCATGTTGGTTTTATTCGTTAACTTTTTTACTTTGTCGCTATCAATTTAGGATTTATCGAGTTAAAGGATCAATCACGTCATATGCATTTCAAAAATAATGCTTCTTCCATTTCGAAGTATATACAATTATGATCCACTAGGCAAATATTACGGAATATTGTTCCATTTAATGAAAGATCATAAATTACAAATATGTCCCTCCTGCTTGGTCCTTAATGGTGGAAATGATCGAACGCATTAGCTACTCGCGACGAACGAATTTGCCATCTGTCGTTAAACAAAATTATACAAAATATATATAAATGTGCTTTAAAAGGGGATTCGAGTAATTCCGTATTACAAACGTGTCGGTATATAGGACGCGGAAGGCGATTTCAATCCATTTATCGTCCAAGCCATCCTCCTCCAGACGATCCAGTACCCTTTCTAAAGATCCACGTCGAGTTTTTCGAAAATTCCCCGAGCAAGCGGGAACTCGATTTCAACGGAACGCGACCGCGTTTAGGATTATGCGATTTAAACGAACTTAAAGCGGCACGTATCGATCGATGGACCGACGACGGAAGAGAAAGAGATAGACGAGAGATATATAGTGAGAAAGAGGGGCAAGGGAAGGAATAAGTGAGTTCACAGTGGGTGGAGAAGGCGACGACGGATTCGCGTGACGTCTTTGACGGTGAGTCCTCGTCGTCGACGAAAGCGAGCGTCGGAAGCTGCACGTCTCCGGCAGAACCGAGCCGACACGCATCTTCAAAGGGGCACCGGAGTCCTTTGCAATTCTAGTTCGCGTCATGTGAAATGCAATCATATTCTATTTCGAAAGCGCTCGCGACTCGCCGAAGCGAATTCCGCGATTCCCGTTTGCTCCCGAAACTTCTTCTTTTTTTCTTTTTATTTTTCTCTTTTTTTTTTTTTTTTTTTTGCCTAATTGACTCGTTGTTTCTTCTGAATTTAAAACGAACGGCTACGATTCTGATTTACAATCTAATAAATCGTGGTGGTCGATGCGACAACTTTAAGAATTACGTGTTTTGAAATTTTACTTAATGTTGTTTGTCTTTTGCCATAAATTGGAACAAACACGTTTCGTTTTTTGTTTGTTTGTTTTTGTACTTCACTGCAATGTGGAACATTGGTAACAAAAGTGTTGATATTAATGTCACAAAATATAACAACGCATTTTGTATTTTGCTACGAGCAAAGTCTACAGCATAGAGAAAAGCAGAACATGTTAATATTCTTGTATTTTGTATTCTACTGCAACTGTTGATATTCTTTAGTATTTTTTCATATTAAAATTTACATTCTGCTGCGAACAAGATCTACAGCATAGAAAATGCAGCAAAATTTAGAACTGATAATTATTTCAATTCCTCCTATTCAATCTGTCACACACACACGTGTGTGCCCTAACAACCACGAAGATGAAAATAATCTGCATCAGCAACTCGTCACTATTCACTGCTAATTCAGTGGAATAGTATTGTAACGAGAGAGGAACGAACAAATGTGCACGCTGCTTGAAAATGAACAATTACTTGACACGCGCACGTATCCAACTCAATGCCAAAATTTCGATCCTATCGTTGCCAAACGCACACATGTTCCGAATCATCGTGCAAGAGTGTCACCCGCGCCTCAGTCAAAAAATCGAACGCGCGACCCAAACTTACTTCCCAGAGATCATTCATCGAAACGTTGCCACGATGTCTCTTTCATTTTCGAAAATAACAACAATCTCGGCGAGCAGCTTATTCCCGGACGGTTGGTTACAGAGTCCGCCCCTCCCCCTCCCCCCCCCCGCGGCGAAAAAAGGGAGACAGGGAGAGAGGCAGCTTTGCTACTTGATAAACCGTGTAGCTTTTCCCGGGCTTTTCTTCGCCTTCGCCGGGAGCGACAGAGGGGGTGATTTCCTTTCGGAACGTACCGCGCGAAATTCTAACTAGCAAAGTTTCCCGTCGTCGCGATAGTAAGAGGAAAATGAGGCAGAATGGGGTGGAAGGGGCGGGGAGCAGAGAAAGAGCAGTTGACAACTTTTTAATCTTCTTGGAATCTCATTGGATCCATCCGCTGGAACAACGAGGCGAAATTCGCGCCGCTGGCAAACAAATTTCGTTTGCCCGGGCCAGAGTCACGCTAATAAGCGTGATCCCCTCTCGATCTCGCTGTCCCGCGTCCGTCCAGCGAATAATTAACGCCATGTTTCTTCCTTTTCTTTTTTTTTTTTTCTTTTTTTCTTTTTCTCGCCCTTCGATGATCGGCTGATCTTGCCTCGGTCACAGCGAGGCTAAATCTTTCGGAGACCTTGACGCGCAATTATCAAAATATCGCACAGACATGATCGTCGTAATAAATGCGATAGCAAAATGTTTCGTTGGTTTGTTTGTTTGCAGGCTCAGAGAGCAACGATATATCAAAAGGCGACTGTAAATCTTAACCAGACGTTCAGTTTGGTAAAAAAATTGAGAAATGGAAATAAAATTTACCCTGAATCGTGTTGGAAGCGTAAGAAGGTTATTGCAGAATATAATAATGTGTACAATGTAATACGATTATTAATTCGCAATTAGAACGGCTCTAATGTTCTTCTTAATTTGTTTGACATGGTGCTCATTTGAGTCGAATTTGTACATGCTCCATATCGAGCTTTTATTTTGGTAGTTTTGAACTTCCACCCTGTTTGGTAATTTTGAGCCCCTGAACTGGCCGACTGTATCTCCTCTCAACACTGTCGATCAAATAATAAATTTGATATTGTGTTTTCTTTTCGTTCCTCCGTGATCCGGCACTTTTTGGAATTATTTTTCTTTTTCTCTTATTAGATTCGTGAATTTAATTTTTGACAACCGAATTTATTTAATTCGAAAATACACAATACGATCGTGCGAAACTTTCGATCGTGGCAGGCATTTCGATCGGTGCAATTCTTAGTTTTATAAATTTCATTTCCTATTTTCTTCCTATTTTCTTTTTTTCCCCTTTCACCACTGTCACGATGTCTAGGAGCTTTCGTTGAAATCGGGGTTGTAATAAATTACGCGCGAAAAACGTTTCGCCGCGTTTGAAGATCCATTGCTCAGAGCTGCGGATAGATAACAGAAAAATTGCAGTAACGGTTAATCAAATGAATTACGTGGGATTTCATGTGCACGCGCGTATTTTCTGCCTGGGCTACTGTCTCGAATAATTAATTCACGAGATAATTACAACCGGAGGAAATTATTGCAAACGTTACATTATCGGCCGAATCGCGATATCGTGCATTGTGTTTATCTGGAATTTTATTATTTTAATCCTGGATGTTATTATTCTCGCGAGGAGAAAAAACAAAAAAAGATCGTTGAAAAATACAATTCGCGAAACGTTATCGTACGTTGAAAGATTGTGAGCAAATGGACGAGAATAGGATCGCTTGTTAATTCCTAAAATTATTACAGTAATTATTACACGCAATGAATGTCATTGAGAATGATAATTATTAGTAACATTGTGTTCGCGAATAAAACAACAAATCAATTTCTATTTAATAAATCACACGCGAAATCAAGCAATAACTTGGTTTTCATTTCGACTGAATTATTCGAACTAGGTCACGTATTAAAAAGATCCTCTTTTAGACGCAGTGCGTGAGCAATTTCGGGACGAAACAATTGACGAATAGTTTGCCATTTTAGAGAGCAGCACATCCTCAAATTGTGCCACTTCCGAGGACAATAATTTCTGCGGAAAAACTTGACACTTGTACCTGCCTCAAAAGCAGATGTCGTTTGTTTCTGCTCCGCGAAGTTCGGCCTCGGCAACGTTCGCTTGCATTTCGGATCTAACAACAGATATAAATTTTAGTGACTGGTACTTGTCGGCGAGTGCAGTGCACGATGTTGAAGATCCGTTCTAACGAGACACATGCGTGGAGTTCGTATTAGTTTGGATCGCGGAACAAAAGGAAATAAATCGTTCTTGAAGAACAAAGTGGATCGAGGTGTTCGTTATCGTCTTCATACGCGAAGAAAATATTAAGGATGAAACATTTAGTCAATTAAGCGTTGATTTTGTTTCACAATTTTTTTCTTCCTTGATCCATCTGTTTCTCGTACAGATGAGAGAATTTACGAAAGATACTTAGACGTGATGGAACATTCACTCGACGCAACAACAAAATTATGAATTTATTCTAAAATCACAGGAAACGATACGTGGCTTTATAATAACAGAGTTATTTCATATTATTTATTAAGCTACGGGAAATTTTTGTACTTTCCCGTGTCAAATTACGAGTGAAATTTGTACTTTGTATAGGTCTGTTATAAGAAGATTAATCACAGTGTAAAATAAACTACACTCGAATTAACAGAGTAAGCACTTTATTTGCACAAAACACTGTCCTAAATTACAATTAAGAGAAATTTATTTATAATTTTCGGTGCACAAATCTCTTTTCTTCTCTTCCTCTAACAAAAAAAAAAATACATTTAAATTGCTGGAATTAAATTGAATTTGTAGAATATTGTTAAAATTGAAATGCAAACTCGAGAACTGAAAACTCAGAATTGTAATGTTTCTCAGAAACATTTAATTTATCTGGAAAAGAAAACAAGACGCTCCAAATCCCTGAGCGAGAACTGACCGTTGTCCAAATGAGCCTCGATCGTTATTTCCACTCGTTACTCGTGTTGCGCGCGAACTTGAAAAACTTTACCTGCGATAAAACAAAGGTAAATTCCATCTCGGATCTGAAACTGAAGCGTCCCCACTCCCCTCGCCGGGCAACAAATTTTCAGAGCCCGCGCACTTGTACATACAATCAGCCGGCATTAATTTCATAAACAAAGCAACTTCTAAAACGCGGAACAACGCGACCGCAAACGAAACGGATACAACGAAACGCTTTCGTTGCCCTTTTTCCCGTTGCGAAAACAACGGACGGGTCGCGCGGAAATTTCAAGCGGAAACACCCCTCCGGCGCCGCGCGCAAAGCCACCGAACGAAAAACGACGTGGCGTTTTCCATACAGCTTTCCTGAAAAAAGAGACAGAGAGAGAGAGAGAGAGAGAGAGGGATAGGAGAAAGATATTCTCGCACAAGTTCGGACTAACCGGTGTTAATCTCGAAACCGGTGGCCATTCGAAAGGATGGCTCGACTTTCGTTGGCTATTCTGAATCGAAAGAAACGAAGGGGCTGAAGAAGGAAGACGAACAGAACTTGCGTATTCATTTGACGAAATAATGAAATGATGAATAACTTATTATATAATAAATCATTAGGAATAATAATTTATTGTAAATAAATGGTGAAATTACGAATGACAAAAGCGACGACGTATGTAAAAAAAAAAAAAAGTAGAAATTCATCCGCAATTTATTATATTTAGAAAAGAAGGATGCAAGTAGTGGCTGTGTCTGAATCACACAGAGGATCAAGCTATGGTACGTTCATTGTTTCACGAGATTAAGAGTAAAATCTAGATGAAGGAGACAGCAGTCAAGGAGAAAGATGTCAAGAGAATTCTCGAAGCTCGTCGAAGAAAGGAATTCGAAAAAAACGAAATACGAGCTGAAAACTACCAGTGGTCAAAGCGTAAAATTTATATCGACGAAAAGGGAAAAGATTGCATCAATTCGAACACGAGCTTTCATTTGTATTTTACGAAAGATCGTTTTTACTAAACCAATCATTTTTACCACCCAGACGGTTAATAGTCACAAGCAGGAGTTAGTTACAAACAAATCTTGACACATTCAAGCTTTATTCATCGCTGACGTAGCAGGACGGATTTTCGTGGCTAAAGCAGGAAGCCGCGAACGTTGCGGCGGTGCCACGGTCTATTTTATAGTAGGTAATAACAATTTAATAACACACCATAACCGCGGCAGTAAACGGTGTGTATCAATGACGTTGTGTCCTACTGTTACACACTATCGTACCATCGTCAAGGAAACGGCTGGAAAGCGATGTAAATCTTCAGACAGATGCTCGTCGCCGCGTTTTAACATTCCGATACAATTCTCGAGCTTCAACCCTTTCGTTACGATAGTCTGCACCACTGAAACGTCGAATATTTTCATGAATTTCCTCTCTTCTTCTAAACGAACTTTAATTTTTCAAGCAAAAGTCTAACCTCGAACGTTTAAGAGATTCTGTTTAGAATTGCGATAGATTAAGAAAGATTTTTTTTTACAATAATTTCTTATCTTATAACAATATAAATAGTCGACAAAATCTTTTTTTAATTTCCTGGTAACATTTTCAAGCAGAAATCTAACCACGAATATTTAAGAGATTCTTTTAGAATTGAGGTAGATTAAGAGAGACCTCTTTTTACAATAATTTCTTATACAATAATCGTATAAATATATTCCACTGTCGAATCTTTTTTGAATTTCCCGGCAACATTTCGACGACAAGGGCCTAGAATGGTTTTCTTCGAACAAACTTTAATTTTTGAAGCAAAAACCTAATCTCAAATTTCTAAGAAATTAATTTCTGTAGCCGGTCTTCTTCGAATCGTGATAGATTAAAAAAGATTTTTTTCACCGCAGTAATTTCTTATCTTACAAATATTCCACGGTCGAAATAGCAAAAAATAGACAACGTTGTTATATTCTGTGCTAATGTTATTGTATTTCTAACACGTGATTTTTTCAATACGTTCAACAGACGCCGTGTACACAAGTCGCCGCGTGGATGTTCGTAACGAAAGGGTTAATATCTCACGTGTTATTCGTTTTACGGTCGAAACTGAGAAATTTCCTTTTCCTTCAGCTGCGGATAATACGTTTTTCCCCGACTAGCCTAACGCTATTTACCATCCTTTGTAACGTTGCGACTCGAGCGTTGGTTCAGTTTCCTTCCGCGTCAAATTAGTTTATGATATCTCGCGCAACAAAATTGTTGCTGTCCCATACTCATCCACCTGGTTATGGGTCAGGTTAAAAGACTTGGCGGAGCGTCTGCGGTTTTGTTTGTCAAGGACGAAGGAACAAAGTTCCTTCCTCGGACATTACGAGGAAAGAAATGACTTTGGGGGCGAGGAACTCGGGGCATCGAAGTTGGAAGCGCTTCGTCGTCACTTGTACTCGGACAACGTGCCCGGTGGAAGGCGTGCTAGGCCAATTATCAACGACAAAGGAGATTCTCCTTGTTTTTGTTCCGATTGCAAATAACGAGCGACACGAAACAACGTTCGAGAGCGAAATTTTAATTGCAGGGATTCGCCTCGCGACTTCGCGCAATTAATTCGTCCCGATGTAGAAACGAACAAGCTGCGGCGTTTCTCTGCCGGTTAGTTAGTATTACTTGATTTATAAAAAATCAAAAGTTGAAAACGTTAACACGGAAATATCAACGAGACGAAGAAACGCGAAGATCCACCGACAATTGGGGCTGAGTCTTTCATAACAATTTAGCTCTTCGGTTGTGGGCCACTGTTCACGCACACTGCATCCATGAAAACGCTGTTCAATAAGCATGATTTCATTCAAGCTACTTTCGTCGAATCGAGCTAATGAATTGAATTTGTCGAAAACACTTGCTGCTGAGTGTAGGTCGAACAACTACGGTTACGAGTTCCTTGGTTGAAAACATTCTCACCTTTAACACTGGCGCTGGATGTTGGAACGACGTGCCACGCATGTCGATAAGTTTTTCTCCCAAGATTGCAATATTTTCCCAGTTTATTTAAGTATAACCCAGGCAAAACAAATAATAAACTTATCACTTCTCAATAATTTCTATCCAGCGATATCATACCGGCGAGTTCAAAAGAAAAAGGAGGCGACGAATTATCGTATACGGTTCGGTCACTCGTTATGGTCCGCAACCAGTTTGCCAGCGCGAGTGGTTAACAACGGATGCTTCGATCTTAGTTTCATCGAACAAACTTTCCCGACCATCCTCTCGCCAGTCCACGAAAAGAGCCGGGAGAATTCGGAAAAATCCAATTTCACTTAAAAAGAAGCACGAATGGTAAACGTTTCTCCTCTCTCTCTCTCTCTCTCGGAGAAAGATTTTCCCAAAGAATCTCTCCGTCTGCTCGATCGCGGCACGACGTATGTACAGACTCGAGGACTCGCGAATCAAACATCCACACACACACGCATGCATACACGTACCTCGCCTCGCACACACGTGCATAAACATCGGAGAGGAAAAAATGTATTTGCCGTCCCAGTTTGCCCCGGTTAGCGTGGCAGGGCGAAAGCTCTTCGGTAAATCCAGCTTAAAGCAGCTGTGCAAACGTTGACCTATATTACAATATTACAATCACGCGGCGGCTCGAGCGCTCGGCGACGCCATCGGCCTCCACGAAGCCGCTACAAAGTAACTTCGTGACCGCCTGGTACACGTGGTCGGGGCCGTGCGGTGTGGGCAACGCCACCCAAGCCTCCGCACCTTTGCTATTTACCCCCGTGGTCCCCGGGCGAAATTTCCACCAACCGAGCGCACCTGAAACGAAGCCTTTTCGACGAAACCTGCCTCTCCCGTCCACCTGTCACCACCTGTTTCGCGATTCGACCGCCGGAGTCGAACCCTTCTCAAGGGTTCTTGGAATTTGCTTAGATGGAAAACTGGCTCGAACAAGTATATAGTGATCACTAGATGGAACAAGGGGGGTTGATTTGGAAGGAGAGAGAGTACGCAGGAAACGTAGAGCGAGAGTATCTGTAGTACAGTTGAATTTGAAGATTAAGTGTATTTACTTTTTTATTGTTACGGCGAGCTCGACGGTGAACGTTGGTTGCTGCCCGCTTCGCTCGTCGCTCTCTCGTCGTGCCTTTTTTACAGCCTCCGGAGAGATGTTTTATGGAATGAATGAGACGTTATGTGGAATAAATACTTTTATTTCTCAACTAATACAAAGTGACTGAATTGAGTGAGTGAATGAGTGACCGACGCGGAATCACTCCTCTGAACTGATTTGGTGTAAATGAAAATGAATGTATAACTGACGCGGAGTCAGTCCTCGGACGGACTGCTTGTGACTCGTTGAGTGNCGTCTGTTCGCTACGTGAATCTACGTCGCCTTTAGAATTGGTAGGCGACTTTCTGGAGCCGGCCAAGGCGTCTTGTTTCCTCGACAAGGCTTTGTTTATGCCCTACCGAGCCTTTCCACATACTGTCTCTCTCTCCAAGGCCAGAGAAAGTGTCCTTAGATGAGAGGTATGTTAACACATCTGGCAATTCTCGGCAGGGCCGAGGCTTTGTAGGAATTGACCTGACTGACGCCTCGGAGGGTTCTGTTCTGCGCCAGAACATTTATTAAGTGTACGAATTCGTTGTGATGAAATAATAATTACTTCTGAATAGAATACACAATTTTATCCGTATATTAATATAGTGATCATGGTACGATTTCACGACCAAAGGGTTGATTCCGAAGGAGAGAATGTGGAGGAAACGTAAAGTAAAAGTTTTGTAGTATAACAGTTTAATTTGGAGATTTATTAAGTGTACGAATTCGTTGTAATGAAATAATATTTACCTCCGGATGGATTACCATTTTTATCCGCATATTAATATAGCGATCATGATACAATTTCACGACCAAGGGGTTGATTCCGAAGGAGAGAATGTGGAGGAAACGTAAAGTAAAAGTTTTGTAGCATGAGAGTTTAATTTGAAGATTTTGTTAAGTGCATGTATTTTTTTAAGAGTTCGTTGTAATATATAGATAACAGAATAATAGAGAATTTGAATAATATTTATCTCCAAACTGTGGATTTTCATGCATTTGTGGAATATTGGTAGGACGAAAAAATGCACAGGATGCAGACAGAACAAACGCGTAAAAATCAAAGAAAATATAAAATAGAGAACGTATAGTGTTACAGTAAAAAAAATTTTAATATATATATATAATAAAATTACTACAACAATCGGTGACTCCACGACACCATACGCTTCAAGGGTTAAAAAATCCATCGTTAACCTGTTCGTTTAATAATTTCCCATCGAGGGCAGATGTTTCATTCTTCCGTCCCATCTGAGAAGAAGATCCACTCGTCAGAGAAGGTTGAGAGGTCGGGGAAAGGCCGAAGGGACAGACGAAAGTCTGTACAGCGGTAAGGAAAAAGGAGGGGAACAGCTTTATATTCGAGGCCACGTAACAATACAGAGGGCTGGCTCTCTTCTGAACGATAGTCAAACTGGTCCGACAACGGCCTGCAGAGTTTATCGGTTTTTTATCATTCCACTTTGAAAACAACAGCACTTAACCGACACTGACGAACATCGGGGTTCCAAATATTTGATTCTCGTCGAAGGACTTTGGAACTTGAGGCTGCTTTCGGGATCCGTTGTTTTTTCACGGTTTTCGAAGAGTATTTCTTAAGAACGAGGAGGCGGGAATCGACGTTGTTCTAACAAACTTTCGTTTCTTTATGCCTCAGATACCGAATTTTAATATCCTTTGGTATTAAATCTTGCTAAAAAAAAAAAAGAGAGAGAAATAATAACGAAATTTATTACAAAGATTACGAAAGGCATAGAATGCACATAATGTGAAACAATATATTAACTACAATATATAGTACTTTCAGTAACATTAACCTCTTAATGGAATGACGTGCCACGCACGTCGAGAATTTTTTGCAATATTTTCTCTCATTTTAAGTGTATTTAAGTATAACTCAGGCAAAACAAATAATAAACTTATCACTTCTCAATAATTTCTATCCAGTGATATCATACCGACGAGTTTCAAGAGAAAAAGAAAGCGACGAATTATTGTATATATACGGTTCGGTCACTCGTTATGGTCCGCGAGCCAGTTGCCAGCGCAACGGGTTAAAGATCTGTTTTTAAATTACATTTGAAGAAACAGTGTCGCTGCTCGAGCAAACAACGACTCGAAGATCGAAAAGTCAAGAAGTTAGAGTTCCCTTTGACCGATTTTGCGGGATCATTCGCGAGCCGAACTTCGCGCAATTAGAATTAACCGGATCGCGCGAGGCGACTCGATGATTTCAGGCTTCTCGTTTTCTTTTCCACCCCTTTTGTTCTCCTCGCTGGCTTCGTTTCGTTTTCCACCACCCTGTTTCCCCCTGCCGCGTGGCGAGCGTGCACTCGTGCCTCAAGTTCGTACTTTCGAGCCAATCCAAGAGCGGTCTAGAGTTCTCAGACCCGTAAATCCTTTAAGTGTCTCTCCCGCTTTTACCACTCAACCCTCGGAGCGCAGATAACAGAGCGAGGAGGAGTAAAGCGAGGCACTTGCCCGTGCAGTTGTGCCATTTTTCTTTGGCGCGCGTCTGCCCGCGATTTTTTTTTTTTTTTTTACGCGCTTGCAAGCAACGTTTCGAATCGGCGCTACTCTTTGACGCGTGGTATACAAATCGCCTCGACCACTCCCAATCCTGTCCGGGACTTAAACGCAATTCAAACAAATTATTCACAAATTAAGTTTCGCAAAACTTCTCATTTGCCAAACGCGAAGGGAGACTCGCCCGAATTTGCCATTATTTCAGCTACGTTGCAATTTACTTATTTATCGTCCAATACGTTTCGTCGAACGAGCATAAACACGCGAGTCCCGAGTCAGTTACTACTCGTGCACGAGTAATTTTATTTCGCCCTTCGGGTTCCTGTAACAGAGAGACTCTATAATCGATCTGGCGGCACGTTGAAATTCAATTCCGACACATCGAATCTTCAGCAATTCGCGTTTCGCTCATTCGCTTTGTTGCTCCGCCTGTTACAAAAGCAATTTCCTAAATACCCCCCCCCCCACATCCCTCCGTCACGCCAGAATCTGGAAAAATATTAATTGCTAATTATCACGGTGTAACGTGATCGATCGGGCAACTGATGGAACACACCGTTCGACGGGCCAGGCAATTACGCGTGTATAATCGGCGTGCGTAATATTTTATTATGGATGGAAGAGGCTGATGGCAGAAGGTCGATAGAGCGGCGAGAGGGGAGGATGGCGAGGGGGTGGTAAGCCTGACTCGCTCGAGAGCGAGTGGGAGTCGAACAGGAGCGCAGCTGAATGTTAAACACGGCTAGTCTGTTACGTGTGGTTGCAGTTTGGCTTCTTAATGAAAACCAGCGGCATGGAAACGTCAGGTTTGGTTTACCCTGCAATTGGAAGCACGTCTCCGGCGAGACAGGGCGTTACCGGCACCAAGAGACGACGGAGGATACGTACTTGGCTTTAACCTTCGTTTTCGACGCTTCAAGGCTTCGAGGCTCGGTGCAGCCCTTGGCATTTTCCTGGCCAAGTTCGTGACAGTCGCCGCTCCGTGGTCATCAGAGAGATTTCATTTTTAAGAGAATAGAAAATTCTGTTCGACGTTTGCAGGCAAACGAAAAACAGAAGATTCTATCGAGTCAAACAATTATTGTATCGTTGTACAGTGAAGAGCGTGAGAGATTCCATCGAGCCGCGAGAATTCTCAAAATTCAAATGGTCTCTGATAACATTGAACTATTGTGAAATCCACTATATACGATTTTCCTTTTACAAAGACCACTTGAACTTTGCTATACGATGTATTTTTTTCTTTTTTATCATTTCATTGCACTTTGAATGCGAGAGTTCAACGACAATTGTTGAGAAAATCCTAATGTTACGAGTTTGATAAAATGGCGAAAAATATGGCAAAGCAAATTTTAAGGAGTGGTTGTGAAAGAAGAGAGTTTTTTCGATATTCATAGAGACGACTGAATTCTTACAACTTTTGAGAATAAAAGTATGTTTACTTTTCCATCCGTTACAAGATTATGTAAATAGATCTTTGGAAAGGACGAATTCAGAACTACCAAAGTAGAAACTTTACACTTTCCAAGACTAAATGGGTCGTTGTGTTATAATGATTCAAAGCGTCGACAGTTTTTCATTGTTACTGATTCTTCAGCGTACAACCATCATTTATTATTTTACTAAACAGTGAGAAAACTTAATTCGAAAGAGACACTTTGATGGTGCAATTTGAATCACTAAATGTAGTTTACAATAGAATTAAATGACGTGGAGGAACAAATTGATGCAAGCGACAGAGTATCAAGCGTGAGAACGCAAGGCGTGCCTGACTTATACGAGCACGTACTACTGCGTTCAACACTAAATCCACTATACCCCTGTTGTCTAATAAATTTTTCTCATCTTGTATAATTGCAATTTATTTCCAACCACCTCTTGGCCCTATTTCTTTATGTAGTATATCGAAATTAATTTTAAAACACTGTCCGAGCTCAAGAAAATGAGTCAATCGATCCAACATGTGTACAGTGAAATTACGCGAAATGCCAACTTCAGACCCAAATTTAAATAAATTCGAAACAAAACTTTGTTTCCCCAATAAAAAAAATTAATTTCTCTCTATATTTGGGGTCAACTTCCTACAACTTCCTATTTACTTAATATCCTGTGTGATAAGAAACAGACAATACATACGCAGAGTTGAAGCGAAAAGAAGGAAAAAAAAAATTTGTTGACTGTAAATTATTCCAAAATCAAAAATAATTGAGAAAAATAAATAGACTTGCAGAAAACTCACCCTAAACACCATTATACCAAAAATATATAACAAATCACCCTCCTTCAATGGTTCCCCACACCTCACATCATTTCTACAATTCTGTATGATGAAAAAAAAAAAAAAACAGATAATAAACATGCAGAATTGAAATAAAAAGAAGAAAGAAAACAATAATTAACTGCAAGTTATTCCAATTAATCAAGAATGAGTAAACATTCAAAAAACGATAGCCGCCTACATCTTGTATATATCTCGTGTGTATATGTATATATACACACAACACCCTCTTAATCTCTCTTTCGATAGTCCCTTATACCCGCACGTTGCTCCGTTCGCTCGATCAACGAGCCATCCCCTTAACGACGTCCCTAATGCCACGAAAACGACAAAAGCCGACAAAAGCGACCTCGGCCACCTTACTTCCTCTCGCATCGTCTCGCCGAGAATTCCAACGCAGGTGCGTGCCGCTTGTTATCGACCAGCGATAAACGGTCGGCCAATACATCGATGGAACACGTGCATAGGGGTAAGTCTGGTGGCGCGGCTGCGGCGGCAGACAACGATCAAAATGGATGTTCGTGCCGATAGCGCAACCCTCCGCGTGCTCTAGCCGCCCAATTAGCTCCCTCGCAACCAACAGCCACCCCTCTGACCATCGCCGTCCCGAATTTTCACCCTCCTCGCGTGAGTCGAGAACGATCGACATCGGCTGGAAACGCGGGAAGGAGTTGGCAAGTAAAATTCTTTCACTGGGGTGGAATTTCTTTCACTGCGTTTCGAAGCGAGCGACATTGAAGAGTTTCGCGATACGTTTCGTGATTTAATTTTGGTTAGTTAATTTTCTCAGACAGCGTTTGGAAAGTGAAAATTATAAATAAGTTTTTTCAGCTTTGGCGAGTGCGCGAGTGGGGAAGCAAGTTTTAATCGAAGGGCGCGTTATTTTTAAGTCGAGTACGCTTAATTCCAAATTAACCAGAGGATCGATGTTCGAACGAGAGAGAGAATGCGGAGGACTCCGCGGAAGAATTTGAAAGTGCACTTCGATCGTAGTTAACAGAACCGTAGACTTTCAGTAAACATCCGATTTCTTTCAAAATTCGAAGATTCCCTCGAACAAAAGAAAATTCCTCGCTATTATTGAATGGATATCAATTTGCGATTGATTCCTAATTGTCCATATGTAAAAGAAATACCAAGTAAATTTCAAATTCGCAGATGCTACAAAGTACATAAACTTTAAATTCACAATCTCTGCGGTCTCTCTGGAATTAGGCACGTAATTTCAAATCCAAAAAAAAAAAGAAAAAAAGAAGGTTAAGTTCCGGAATAACTTAGATCCGCGTGAGCACGTAGTTGCGACGACGTCCTTGTCCAGTTTGATCCAGAGAGGCACGTACGCGGCTGACCAAGCCGGAGATATACGAGGAACGAATATCCGGAAGGGGCGGTCTGAAACTCTGGACTTTGTCCATCGTGAAGAGAGAACGAAGTGGCTCTGTCTCTATCGTAATGCGCGCGGTGCACGTGCACGTTGACAAACAGGCCTTCCTCCAGGGCCTAGTGACCGATGAGGGCTCGAAGTATAAACCACGAGGTCCAGAAAGGGTTGTTCTCCAGGGGGATCAAGCGACGACGCTTGGAATCGTAACGTTTTACGAGCAAGATCAACAACGGCGTATTTCGACTCGAAAGAAATCTCTAATTATCGTAGTTTGAGCTGTTTAATTGGCAGGCTCGTTTGCCCGACACCAAAACTACCGACAAAGTGTAACAATTGTATCGGAGAAATTGTTAAACTAGTGGAGTGCGAGGAATGGGAGACACTTTGTTACGCAATACAGAAAATTTTACAAGAATCGTACAAACCTCGTAAATCCGCAAAACTGTTCTAAAAAAAATTATAAATCAGTCGTTTATTATATTGTGAAAACTAGAGCTTCGTACAATGAGACTAGTAATTAATAATATAGTTAACTTATAATGTAATAAGACAGAGAAGTTGAAAGAAAAATTCGATTTCTTTCGATAGTAAATTAACGGTAGTTAATTAGTAGTATTATTATATTATGACTTAAAAATTTATAATTTTTATAAAAAGTACGCAAATTAAATTCGTCAATATGAAACAAGTATTTTTATTATTTACTATCTCTGTGAACTCATCTTTCGTAATTTTGGACTTGCGTAGTTAGTTCTTCAGTTACACTCGTACGTAATACGATTTTTTTTCTTTATTTATTATTGAAAAATCGGACATGGAACTGAATTCAGTTTAGTCGCGGCATATTTCATTTTTTAAATTTAGAAAGATAAATACAGCGCTGCACCGAGGAATAAGAGATCTTTGAATAAATCAATCGCTGACATTGAAATATTGACAATTTTTGCGACAGGTTAAGCCCTTCTTTTCAAAAAACAGATTAAATCGTGAGACTTAGTTATTATTATTCGTACGCAATGTAGGAAGTTTGTGTTGAATTTTATATCGTATCGCTTTGTTCTTTCATTCTTGCCAATTATTCGATAATTTGTATTGAACTTCAAAATTCTTCCTGCATTATTTTCACCCTTACCGTACAATCGCAAACAGTTGAAAATCCACAAAAAATTTTGCAGAAACGTCACGCTTCGATCGCAAACTGTCAAAAATATCAATCGCCTCGTTAAAGTACTTTGCCAAACCACTTCACCAACACGAATACTAAAGTACAGAAGTACGTGAATCAGCGCTCACACTTCAATGATAATTTCCGCTAAAGATCTAAAACCTTTAGATCTAAAATATCATGTAAAATTTCAGAGAAAGGAGAATCCTTTGGATCTGACGTGCAAAATTCGTGTAAACTCTCGGTTGAAACCAGCCCCGCCTCGGCGTAGATAAGCGCGAGAACACACAACTCTTGATGGCCGCGCTATCGAGTGACGCGAAAAACAAATTACGACAGAGGATACTCGTCGACAGGACGATAACTTTGATATCGGGATCTGAGACGGGGCAGAGGACGTGGTTGACGAGGGTGAACGCGGCGTGTAAAGGAAGAGACGCGCGCGGCACACGCGAAAACTACCCGCGCTAACGAAACTAATTTTCCATTGTCGTCCACTTATTAAAGATCAAGACGAAGGAAACGCCGGCGGACGGGCAGGCTGTTGGCACAGCGCTGCGCAAGGAGGCAACGAGGCAGGTCTCTGGTTTAACAATGTTTTACCGTCAATTTACTTACCGTGGCTGCCATGGAGAGATGAGGGGCGGCTCGGACGGCGGGATCCCAGGCTTCACTAAGCGATCCATAGCCAACCGGAATCTCTGCTGCCTTCTGACATTCTGCAATCAGAGACATTCCTTCTGATAACGCGGGAAATTTCCACCGTGTGTCGAATTCGTCGATATTTAACCCCAATTTGCGCTGGCAGCTGATTGCGGACCATAACGAGTGACCGAGCCGTATGCAATAATTCGTCGCTTTCTGTTTTTGAACTCGTCGGTATATTGATATCACCGGATAGAAATTATCGAGAAGTAACAAGTTTATTACTTGTCTTGCCTATTTTGTTTTACTCAAATATACCTAAAACTGAGAGAATATTGCATTTTTCGGACAAAAAATTCTCGACGTGCGTAACACGTTGTTTCAGCGCAAGAGGTTAACCAGTTGCGCTGGCAGCTGATTGCGGACCGTAACGAGTGACAGAACCGTATACAATAATTCGTCGCTTTTTTAAACTTGTCGGTATATTGATATTACTGGATTAGAAATTATTGAGAAGTAATAGATTTATTATGTTTCGCTTAATATATTCAAAACTATATTTAAATATATTTATATTACATATATTTAAACTATATATGATTAATATATTTAAAACTGAGAAAATATTACAATTTTGGAACAAAAAAAATTCTCGACCTGGTTGAAAAAGATCAACTCAGGGCGAGTCCGTTGCATCGATTCAACGCTCTGTTTGTCATTTTGTTTCCAATTTAGAGCGTCGAGATTCAATTTACAGCTGCGAAATTTGTTCGTTGTAAATTATCGTGTCGAAATCTGTGACTCGGAAGAGAATTTCAGAGATTTAATACTTTCAACTTGGATTTTATTATTTCATCGAGTTCAAAGAACTCACAGAGTGCAACAGTTTTAGGCAATGTGATTCGGTGAAATGCACAATCCTACATCATTAATTTTCAACGTACAACTTGGAAAAGATTGTACGTTCAAAAGTTTAAGTTAGATAAATAATATGAATTTTTTATTTTACATTTAATATTAGCAAACATTTTAAATTCTTTGTAGATCAATTTCTCTTGTGATCTTTACATTGGAGTGTCACAGATGTTATTATCAAGGAAATAAGTCAAATGAAAGTTTCTTATAATAGAAATTTATCTATAAGATTATTTTGAAAAAAAAAAAAGAAAAAATGACAAGAACCGAAGTAAGTTGGAAATATAACAATTGAATTTTTACGTAGAACTGCAATAAAAGTCAGAGAAATTTTTCACTGTACAAAAACATTTTCATTCAAACGATAGATCACTCCATAATCTTCGTTAAAATTGTGCTATTCATCACGACAAACAATATTAATCTAAAATATCCACAGATACAAATATCCATCGTTGTTCAACTTCATTCTTTTAAACGATCCTCCTCA
This sequence comes from Frieseomelitta varia, assembly GCF_011392965.1. Lineage (NCBI taxonomy): Eukaryota > Metazoa > Arthropoda > Insecta > Hymenoptera > Apidae > Frieseomelitta > Frieseomelitta varia. Next base: position 263,228 of record NW_025110115.1, on the reverse strand, counting down.
ACTTTCTAAATATCAACATTTTCTCCTCAACTTGCTTGAACTCACGACTCTATTTCTGTTTCCATTAAAAATAAACGAAAAGTCTCGGATCAATCACGACTTGTGATCCTCGAGTCTTTTTTCGTCAGAAGAGAATCCTCAAACGTTCCAAGCATTGGCCAAGATCCTTTTTTTCTTTTTCAAAATGAAAACACCCGCTTTCGCGACGGAAGGGAAGCAATTTCGGAAAATTCGACCGGGCAAGCGGGGACAAGCGACCCCGAAAGGTAATCGTAAACTAATTGGAACTAAATTCGCCGGGCGTAATTACGCGTTTTAATTTGAAGCCTCGCGGAAAGTGCTCGTTCTCTTGCGGCGCAACCAACCTCCGCCCTCCCCGTTTCGTTTCTCACCCGCTTTAAGAGGCGGCTGTATTTTAAGCTGGCCAGTAATTAAAAGAATTACGTCTTGGTTCGGCAAGGTAGCGCAAACTGCCGCCATCGCCGCCAAGGAAACTGGAGAAAATGGCACTCGGGCTCGCGAGTTTTAGTCCTTTCTTCGTTGACGCTTTAATTGGACCTGCTCGCCGCGCGTGAAAATCGGGCTTATTGAATTTCAAGTTGCCTCGCCTTTCGGATTCCCTCGAGTCGAGTCGAGCGTTTGATATTAACCGGTGTACGATCTGCAAAAGTATAATATAATCGTCGGAACTTGGAGAAATCCCGTTTTATTTGACGTTTTATTTTCATCAATCACCGTTTATTCTTATCAATTATTTGCCAGATTTTTATTATTTCAATTTATTATTATCTACCACTTATTATTACAATTTATTATTTCATAATTATTTATCAAATCTCATAGTTAGAGAAGCGTGTCCAATTCGAGAAAAACGAAACTGATAAATTTCTGAAATTTCGTAGAACATTTCCACCATATCATGGTAGTTAATTAACTTTGAAATGTTCAGGAATTTGAAATTGGAAAGTCACTTCCATTTGAAGTCGTTCGTTTTTACTTGAAATTAACATGAAATGATGGGATTAAATTAGATTCGCGTTACTTCGATTTTTGCGTTATTGTTGTAGAAACGAAAATGCGACTTGCATTGCCCCGTGAGGTTGTCTTCCACGCTTCGAGGGAAGTTGAAATTCCTCGCTGGAGAAGTGAACGTGACGGCGAGGAGTAAAAGTGACGTAATGAAACTGAGAACGCAGCTCTCTGAAGCAAACGAACGTGAATGAACGGTTTGGCATGTATCTGCGTAGTTGACCCGGATTCCCGAATTGTAGAAATATCCGCGAAGTCCGGACGCGAAGCTTCAAAGCCACTAATTTTAGATGCGAGCGGAAAGATAATTTATTTACGCTTCGAATTGAACCAAGATCAAAGTCAACGTGTCAAAAAAGAAAGAAAGAAAAAAAATACGAAGCGAAACATGATGTGTGCAAGAGAAAGAGAGGGAGAGAGAGAGAGAGAGAGAGAGAAAGGAAAGAAGAAAGTACAAGTAATTATATCATCTTCCTGCAACCAACTTCCTGTTTGTTCAATCTAGCATTTCGTTCGTGTTTCAAGAGCACGCTACTTCGCGCGGAGCCGCCGATTTCAGACTTCTCGCGGCTGAAATCCAATTATAAATAATAAAGAGATTTCGTTCACCGTCGGCCGCATAAAAATTCTATTATCCCGTGGCTGGGCTTAATCGTCGCGTTAAAACGAGTGCAAATGAGTTTCGAATGGAGGGGAGACTGAAGAGGGGGGACAGGAAAGAAACTGATTAAATTACATTTACTTTGTTCGATCACCGATACGAAAGATCGCGGTTTCACTCGAACGGGGGAAAAAAAGAAAAGAAGATAGCAGCTCGTTCGACGAACAATCGTTAATTAATAGTCCGCCTAGTAGTTTCGCTGGGATAATCCTTTTATATCGATGGCAGACTAGATGGAAGTTAGAGGACTTTGTTTGCTCGGCGAATATCAACGAGAAAACTGTTGAAAGCAATTAATTGCTGTTTGGATTAGACGCCGAGAGGGCGTAAACATCGGGTGGAGCGCGCGTATCAGCGAAAAAGATGCGCGACGCTAAATCCAATTTGTCTGTGACTGAACGCGAAGTTGCGGCTTCCAGCAACGTGGATGTTGGCTGCGCGCAACACCAACTTCCGTCCGCTTCCTCAAAACTTGATACACCGTTCACGGCCAATCAAACTTCCAGCTTTGCTCAAGACAAATACTTCGCGTGTCGCTGCTGGTACGTCAGACTATTTCCCCGACGTGCGTTTTCTACCATTACCATTCTGCAGTTTGTTGCTAATCAAAGTTTGAGATAGCGAGACGATGAAATTAATTGCCAACACTCGTTCCTTCGATAAAATCGGCATTTCGTGTCAACGAATGTGTCCTCCATTGAACTTGGGGAAAAAGAACAAACGGTCTTTGGTAAGGGTTGAAAGAGACATTTGTTCGTTAAAAAATTCGAAATTGAACATTGTTGTACACTGATAGTTACAGTCTTGATTAATGAAATTTCTTGTATGAAAGATTTTTACGGTAACTGTTCCACTTTCTTCGAAGAGAAGTAGAAGAGGACAGACATTGATCAGACCAATCCGCATTACTGAATTGATCGAGTATTAATTCTACGAAATTCTAATTTGTCAGTCGTTATTGCAGTACATACATAATTCTTCTCCAAAATTTACTCGTATCACGCAGCATCGGGATAAATTTAAGAATATAACACTGACACGTCCGTCGAAAAATGTATATATTCTCCAGAGACTCGAAAGGATCCAGTCAACGCTAACGAAGAATTCGAACAAGAACAACACAATAATTCTCCTCGAGAAGTCTCCTCGTTGATAAAAATAACCCCAAGCTCGCAACTACGTAACACATTTTAAAACTTTCAAGAAAAATTCGAAAATTTAAACAACTCGTATCGAGAGCGAACACCAGAATAAATTTCAGAATATAACACTGCTATGTTGGTCGAAAAATATGTATTCTCCAAAGAAACGAGCGAGCCAGTCAACGTTCACGAAGAACGATTCGAACGACAACGAAACAGTAATTCCTCTCGAGGAGCTTCACCGAATGATGATAATACAATAATAATCCCAAGCTCGCAACTACATCTCGCATCTCCGTACAGAGCCGAACGCCAGCGAGAGAGCTCACCCCTCGCCGGTAGCCAGCGAATCACCTAATCATTCCGCATTCAGGCATCCTCTGTATCTCGCCACGAGCAGTCGCAACTGGTCGAAACGACACACCATTATCCAGCCAGTACGATTCGTGCGACATCGAGAGATCGTTCTCACCCCCGGTGGTGGTTCTCCACGCGCTGGTGGGAGCCACGCGGCCAGTTCGATTCCGAGGGAGAGGGCACCGCGCTGTTCCAACGCTGCTTCTTCCTCTCCCCTTTGTCTCCTCTTTCCCCGGCTGCAATCGTGCACCGGTTACATGCATATGCAAATTTATTCTGGCTGTACGTCGGTGTGCGCTTCGCGAGCGCGCGCCAGTACGCCTCTACACGAGCACACGAGGCTTCTCGCGCTTGTTGCCGGCGCAGCAGCAACGGCGGTGGTGGAGAGGGTCATAAATTAAATGATGTAAATGCTCTGTCCACCCTCTGTCGCAGCGAGGAGAGACGACACACGAGAGCTCTCTCTCTCTCTCTTTCTCTGTCTGTCTTGCTCTTGTTACATCAACCCCCAGAGTGACCTGGACGATCCAACGCTAACCCACGGACGCAGATCCCCTTCCGGCTGATTATAATTATCGGGGCGTGCACCCTGCGGCTCGCATCGCATGGATGAAGAGGAAAGATAATGCCCGAGTGCCATTGATTCGGATGCGCCTAACTGCTCGTCGAATTGCCGTAAGTGTTCGCCGACCGGGGGCATGAGGCGGTGCGTGCACCTTCCTCATCGTCTGATTGAATGCTACTTGGATGAATGCTAATGTGTTGCTTGCCGCATATACCATGTATATGCGGCTGGCTGTGATCGGATCTCGCGGATGTTTGGACATTCTTGGGAAATTTCAGACTTCAAAAATACAACGCGTGTAAAATTCGTATATATATATATATAAAATTCGAATGTAGAGTATTCGTCACGGTATTTGAAACAAATTTATTATAATTACGTTCTAATAATATTCTATGTTATATATTATATTATAGTATTCGATCGAGTGAAGTAAACGACATGGTCTAGTAAAAATTATAACTCATTTTTAGATAGATACAACAATGATAATATAATATAATAATAATATAATAATATTTGATCAAATGAATTATAAAATGAGAAATAAAGTCTGAAAGAAATTTATTTTCGACAGATATTCATTTCCGAATAATTATAAATAAATTAGATCGTACAGTAATAAACATTCAGATGGTTGGATATCTTTACATATTTATTCTTCACGACACAATAATGGTTTAAATTATTAAATTAAATTAACTAGTAATTTAGTTTTTTTTTCTTTTTTTTTTCTCTTTATTGAAGATTGAACATTTTCAAGGAAATTGATATCGTAATTTCGTGCACGTTGATCAGAGGCGAAACTGGATCACGATTCTGTGTTCCTACATTATCACATAATTTGCCTTGCAGCGCTGAAATACGTTACCATCGTTTTCGTATGGAACCTCATTAGGAGAATCGATCGTAACCGGAAACAATTGTGCGGCTACCCACGTACGATCTGCCTTGCGGCGAGAATTACGCCCACGACGTGGAAAGAACCGAAGGATCTTCGAATTACATTCAGAAAAGGAAACATTGTACTTACAAGACACACGTACGACGTTTAAGTAACAAACTAAAGTAGTACAAGATAAAATAACAGCGTCTTCTGTCTGTTAAAAGACTTTCCGATAAAGATTAAGGCAAATAAAAATCAAAACTATCAAGCAGCGAAGCTGTGAAATGAGAATAAAAATATAATTTATAAGGTATTTTAAAAAATTAATAATCAACTAAATTGTTCAAAATTATTATATGTTATATATTATAATAGTCTCCAAATTTAATCAAATATTAATTAAATATTCTTCAAAATTGTCAAGAAATACTGAAATGAAAAAATAAATCTCGGAGGATACTCCGAAAGAATGAAACGACGAATCAAACTATATCAAGTTATATCAAGTATTCCATAATGGGATAGAAAATGCTGAGGATCGTACGAAGAAGATAAATATACACACGTCGTTTCGTACGGCCGGACTATTAATAAAAATCTTTCCCCTCGTTTTTAATACTAACGTTTGCTTTCAATAAGTTTGAAGAGAGCCTCTGCCAGTCGTTGAGTAATGTATTCAATAAAATTCGGCAGTATGCAAATCTGAAAAAGCTTTCGGCAGATCTCTCGCAGATTCGACAGTGTTCCAATCCACTCTCGGATCCTGCCTTCCTTCTTTTCAATTCGATATCCGATTCATCGGAAATAACCGGCATCAACCTTTATTCAGACGCTCGCTACAAATTGCTCGATTCCTCTGGAACTTTGCTTTAATCTTGCTCGACGCGACGCGACTACTCTAATATTTATACGATAATCGAATATTTTAATCGGGATTTCGTGCTCTCGGATTCTCAAAGTGCGTGCGCGTCGATGAACGAAGAAAGAAAGAGTTGTTGTCGAATTATTTCGTATTAATATCAGGAATATATAAATAACGTATGATATCAGTCGATGAACAACGTATTTAATAAATACGAGACTTATCGTCTGTAGGAATTAATCAAGAACAGTATTTTTAATCCGTCATGAAGGATTTTTTTGAAATAATGAAATTTCGTATGTTACATTGTACAGTAAAATCAGTGAATAAAAACAGATTTGTGTTCACATTCAACATTTTCTACAATACATTAATAATTAAGATATTCCATTTGTTTCTGTAATGTAATCGATAAATAAAGAACGTGCAAAATTTCAATACAGTCGATATTTCCAACAAGTCAAAACTGTGTTTTATTAAGAGTTTCTTGAATCGCTGGACTATAAATTTTTATTCAATCTCACATTTGTATAAAAAATTATAACAAATGAAGCTCTAAAAATTCATATCCTGATCAGCATAATCACAATACATTACTGCACTAATGTACTAATATATCTCATTCGCTGGCAACAATTAACCAAGGAGGACCAAGCATTATACAAACGTTTCCCAAACCATCATAAACTCCGCAAATGTACAAAAAACTATATTTTAATTATCTTTAATCATCACTATATTCACTGTGCACTACTATTAGTAATGTACTAATTGTAAAATATTTTAATAACATATCTAATTCGCTGGCAACAATTAAGAACGACCAAGTATCGCGCAAATGTTTCTCAAACCATCATAAACATCGCAAATGCATAAAAATCTACATTCCAATCATCGTCAATCATCACTATAATCGTTATGCATTATTCTAGATAATATACTAAATATAATATACTAAATATAAAACATTTAAATAATATATTCAACTTGCAACAGTTAACCAAGAATGATCTCTCAAACCATCGCAAACGCGAAATCTACATTCCAATCATCGTTAATCGCTATGCATTATTCTAGGTAATATACTAACTAAAAAATTAATTATTTTATATATTTAATTCACTGGCAACGATTAAGAACGACCAAGTTCTTACACCTAACCCAAACCATCATAAACTCCGCAAATGTACAAAAATCTACATTCCAATCATGGCTGATCATCACAGTAATTGCTACAGTCAACGTGCTAAATATAAAACATGCTACATTTTCAATAACATAATATATGTTAGTACATCTCATTCACGGGCAATAATTAACCAAGAACGACCAAATATCGCCGGAACGTATGCCAAACCACCGTACACCGCTATCAAACGCCGAAATATTACACTTAAGCGACCCATTAACCTGGATCGCGCTCGTCAACGATCATGGTACGTACAACGACCACCGGAACCCCTATCAGATCCATTCGTCGTCCCTAAAGCGCCAATTTCGAAACGAGTCGCTGTCGCGGCCGGTTTACAGGAACACTCTTGCAACATCAAACGAGCTGCGCCATGATTTCGCGCCAGCCCGAAATCATGGCATGTCCGCTTTAGCAGCGTGCAGTTTTAATCGTGAGGGTGGCGCGACACGCCGCTCTCGTGGTGATACGCACGCAACAGGCCATCGACGTTACGCGCCATGTTGGCGAGCTCTCGCGTCTTTAACGTCGTCGTAACTCGCCGCGGAAAACTCAATTATCCGACCGCGAAAATACCTTAGCCGATAACGGGACGATAACGTCGAGAGGCTCGAGTGACTATCAATTATCGACTCGTCATTATCATACCTGGAAGGAGGTTATAACTGGGAGAGAAGTAGAAGACTTAATTGGTCCAACAATTTTGTTTTCCATCTTTATTTCCACTCTTATTTATTTATCTTTTTTTCTTTGGCTTTTTAATCATTTCTAATTTTTCTCTTTTAAGATTCAACGTTGATTATTGATATCCCGAGAATTTATTTGGCACTCCTTCGTCATTTTATCTTCACACGGATTCTGCAGTCTTATGATTATGATTGGTTATCATGGCTTTTAAAGTGACTTAATATGCCGACGAAGATTGCACTTCGCTAGGCGAATTGTTACGAAGATTGTTACGAATTGGTGTGGTTATATATTATATGTAGTTTCGAGATGAAATTCTTTGAGTGTTTTGCGGAAAGCTGAAGTTTGCCAACCTTCCTAAAGATTGGAGATTATTATTAGAAGTTTCTTGAGAATTCTGCTACATAGATGTTCAGGCGGTCGAAGGTGAAGGATTTAATTTTGGGATGAAGACTGCGAGAAATTCAATGGACGAAGGATAGCGAGTTGCGCGAAGCTTTTTGAAAATTCACACACACACATACACACACACGTTCCCTGTTTTAAAAACTTTAGGTTCGAGACAGAATTCTTTGGGCAGGTTGGACATTTAACAAAAGTAGAAGAATATTTAAAACGATAAGTAAGTTCGATCAAGAATTTCAAAAAGCCCTCGCTTAATATCCAGCCAATTGTTAAGTTTAATACTTACGTAATATCTTCGATCGCGACGAGATCAACACCAGGGAAAAAATACAATTTCAAACCGAATCAGATCGAAATTCCCATGGGAATCGCCAAATAAATCTGAAAAGAAGTCCGGAAAGAAAAGTTTGGCATCGAATCCACTATCGAGTGAGGAACGACGACGACTGGTTCCGCTATCTTGTGGAGAAATGGCGGTGCGCCCCGGCGTTTTTACGTCTAAAACGTCTTAAGTATGCGTAGGGAAAGAATGGTACGGTGTTGTCCCGTTTCTCCATCTGTCGGGTCTCTCATTTTCTCTCTGCCTGGTGTTCAACCACGCCTCTCCTTCTGCCTCTCTTTCTGCCTCACGGAGCTTTAATCGCGCGATTAAATTATATCTCTCTCGCGAGGAAGACGTAGCGGCTCACGGCAGAACGAATTTACCCTGTCTTTTACATTCGTTAAGCTTGTTCCGCGGCGAAGACTTAATTAAACGACTGGACGTCGCCCGTGTGTATTTATCCTTTGAACAAGAGGGAACAATTTTATGAATTAGCTTCAACTACTTTCGCTGGCGTTCGCGGAGCGCGATGCCTCGCGATTAGCATTAGTTGCGAGTGATCATTGACCGTACATTTCGAAAGTTAGAATTTAATTTGAACTCAAAATTTAATACTTTGTACCAGGTAGAATTTATATATAACGATGTCAGAGTCTTGGTGGCAGCTTGAACAAGTGTTGATGATGTATCATTGAATTGATGACAACCTGAGCAAATAATAATAATAATAATATATAGAGTTAAGAAATACAATTTCATTATCCTCCAAAAGAATTAACCACACGAAAAAAAAAAGGACTGACACGAAATTTCATAGCTCCATCTTCACCACGACAAATACCATCATTCCATCTTGTATAATAATAATAATAATATATTGAGTTACAATTTAGTGTCTTATCATCTTTAGGTTTTCCCACGAATTTTACATTCAATTCTTAAATGAACTGATTATTAAATATCACCATACAATAATCAAAACCCTCAACTGGGTAACAGAAAGTAATACTTTTTACATGTGTCACAAAAAATACAATTTCATTATCCTCTAAAAGAGTTAAGTACACGAAAAAAAAAGGACTGACGAAATTGCATAGCTCCATCTTCACCACGACAAATACCATCATTCCATCTTGTATAATAATAATATTAATAATAATAATAATATATTGAGTTACAATTTAGTGTCTTATCATCTCTAGATTTTCCCGCGAATTTTACATTCAATTCTTAAATGAACTGATTATTAAATATCACCATACAATAATCAAAACCCTCGACTGCGTAATAGAAAGTAATATATTTTACATATGTCACAAAAAATACAATTTCATTATCCTCTAAAAGAATTAAGTACACGAAAAAAAAAGAAGGACTGACAGGAAACTCCAAAGCTCCATCTTCACCACGACAAATACCATCATTCCATCTTGTATAATAATAATATTAATAATAATAATAATAATAATATATTGAGTTACAATTTAGTGTCTTGTAATGTCTAGATTTTCCCACGAATTTTACATTCAATTCTTAAATGAACTGATTATTAAATATCGTCATACAATAACCAAAATCCTCGACTGCGTAATAGAAAGTAATATTTTTTACATGTGTCACAAGAAATACAATATCATTATCCTCTAAAAGAATTAAGTACACGAAAAAAAAAAAGATGGACTGACAGGAAACTCCAAAGCTCCATCTTCACCACGACAAATACCATCATTCCATCTTGCGATTTAAAGCACCCTCCCGCCCCCTAACTCCGTCACGCTGCGTCGTCATCGACCAAATCAAACAAATCCGCAAACGCGTCTATTAACGTATCGCCCTCTCCCCTCGTGGCAATCTCATCCCAGACATCGTTATTAGCGTCACGCGTACTCTAAGAAGAAGTTTCTCAGAAATCCAATCGAGAAGGAAACGACGACGTCGTGCCGAGGAAGCCGAATGGAGCACGGAGAGGGGGAGCGGATCGAGACGTTACCCCTCGGCTTTCCGACGCGGCTGAAATATCCCTGCAAATAACTCGAATTCTATCTGGATTTCCATCGGAGCGGATCGAAGCCAGGTGAGGAAGCTCGTGGCGGAGGACGACGTGGCGAAGAGAGAGGAGCGAGTGGTGGAATTCGCGGTAAGAGGACGAGAGAGAACGGCTGCTCGCCTAAGTACACACACACACACGCGCGCGAGAGAGAGAGAGAGAGAGATGATCGTGGACAGACTCTCTCTTTTTCTCCCGAAAAAGTGCAAGTGCGAACACACACGCGCATACATTCTCTCTCTTGCTTTCCTTCAGCTCTCTTTCTCTGCTTCTCTTTCGAAGAATAACAGCGCGAGTATTGGTTCACGCTAAACGGCGTCGAACGACGGGAATCAAAATCGCGGACTAGGAGGTGGCGCGGGCCACGCGTGGAATTTTAAACGAGCCGCGGGGCCGGAAGCGAGGACAATTTGTACCGGTCTCTCGAAATATACGAATAATCGCGGGTCGCATGCCAATCGCGGGGAAATATTTCCGGCGAGATCCTCCCTTTCCTCTCTCCTCTTCTTCCCAACTGTTCTCTCCCCCCTTCTCTTTCCTTTTTTTCCTCTTCTTCTTCACCTCTGTCTTCCCTCCTCGCTCGTCGCTTTTTACACGGCGCGCCTCTCGCCCGGCCGGAGGAATTGAATTTTAAAATTCGACACCGCGACGAATTTCATTGTTCCCGGGGAGTCGCGCGAATTGATTTAACCCTTGCGTCTGCTCCTGCCGCTCTCTCTCTCTCTCTCTCTCTCTCTCTCTCTCTCTCTCTCTCTCTCTCTCTCTCTCTCTCTCTCTCTCTCTCTCTGCTTTTTCGCTCCCACCGGATGCCTTGCGCCGAATGCTAATTGGTCCGCGATGGAACCAGGGGACCGCGTAAGTGGTAATTGAAGCAGGAGGGGAATTTTTGGCCGACTCATTTTTGGTAATAACGATTCCGCGGAGCGTGTGTACGGAGAATTTCACCGCGTTTGACCGCGTGACTGAATTTTATGGTTGATCTCTGGTGGAGGAGAACAACGCTGGAACAGGCGAGAATTTCTAGGACGAAGTTTCCAGAAGTTTGATTGAAAAGTTAGGATAAAGTGTGAAACCTGTAGGCAGTGACGATGGTCCTTTTGTTTTTCACGCGATACACGGTAAAGATGATCGGTGATTTTGACAGTGATTTTGGGCTCTTTGAAAGCAAATTGCAATTTACGATGCAGATGCCAGCATCTTTGAGAACCAAAATTCCCAGATCGGAGATCGCAATCGGTGTGAACGGAAGAACTTCGTCCGCTTTGTCCGCTAAAACTATATTCTTCAGTTTTGCAACTAATTGAAACTCTGGCCAGAAACATTTTTTATCCATCAATTATCTCACTTTTGATATTATGCACACTCTAATTTTCACATTCGAATTTGCCACAAGTGCGTAAATACCAGCAGCGAATAACTATATTTAACTTGAAAGACGGCACGAAAATTTATAAACTACCAGATATTGTACAATGAAAACTTATGCATTCTCAAGATCAACGTCATTTTCAATATCCAAACGTATGTTTTCATGAATATATTCGATGTTCAACATTTTCAATATAACCGAAATCCTCGTACATTCTCAATACATCTCACAAAACACTAAGCATAACACGCGTGTAAAAAATACAATTGACTCGCATCACAATTTGCAGATATTAATTCAATCAGCATCGAGATGGAAAACGCCTGAAAATTCCGCTCCTCGTGGCAAGAAAGTTTCCTCGTACACCATGAACAAGCTGATGCGCATACACGTCGGCAAAGATACAGCAACTAAATTCTTTATGCAAGCCGGTTACGTTGCCTCGATGCAAGCAGTCGCGATTGTACGTCGCCGGAACACGGTCTTTCCGCCTTTCCATCCGGCTGGCGAGCGTGTTCAATAATATCTCGCCCAATTTCACCCGATCCTTTGCACGCTTTGAAAGCACGCGCCTCGCGACCCTCTGATCTTCGTCGACACGCCGCCTCCGGGTATCAGCCAATCCGACCTATCGATATTGAACCTTGTTCCTTGATCCCCTCCTCGATCGAGAACCTGCGTCACTGGCTCCTTTCCTCTTTCTTTGTTTCGAATTCTCCTCGATTTTTCATTTTTCTTCTCTTTTCACTTCTTGCAGCGAGCGAGTGATCTTGCATAGATTTTTTTTTAATTGAGAAGAAGAACGAAGCATCGCAGAAAAAAATTCTCGGGCAATTTGTAGCGACAGCGTGAATCAATGGTGTCTCTGAGCGAACTATGAAATGTTGGAGAATTGAGAATTTCGTGTAATATCTGCCAAACTACAGCTAACAAGTTTTACTATCATTCGCTGTTAATTTTTCTTCTATTAATTTCACACTGTAATATTGGGCGAAATATTGGAAAGTTAAACAATTCCTCGCGGTGTAATATTTTAGTACAAAAAGGATATTTCTCCGAACCTACGCACCAGTTAACAATTTTTATTATCATCTGCTATTAATCTTTCTTTTATTAATTTCACGCTGCAATAGTCAATGAATGAATCAATGATATGGTATTGATGAAAATTCTCTGAGCGGATTATAAAATATCGGGAAATTAAAAATCTCTCGCAGTGTAACATTTTAGTATAAAAAAATTTCCCGCGGCGTAATATTTTAGTATAAGAAATCCCCAAAAATCCCATTTTTTTATTTTCATTCGCTGTTAACCTTTTCTTTCTACGATTCTTACCAGCTACAAAATTCAACACCCACCAAGAGAGAAATCGATCGAATTGAAGGATAAATTTTCTGAGGTAAACGCTTCTTTAATGTTCGATGCGTAAGACAAAAGAGAGAGAGAGAGAGAGAGCAATTGCCGAACGTATGTATGTACGTGGCCAGAGCAGAACTCTATTATCATCGGTGACGGCGTCATAAGACCGAGAACCGAGCGACAGAGGGAGATAATGCCGAAGGGAGTAAGTCGTAGTTTACACGTGAAATCCAACCCGTATGCCGACGTAATCGAAATGAGACGGGGACCCCCATGTACCCCATGGACAGGATTGATGGACAGCCGGTGGTCCGTGACGTGACCACCTGACATTCTTGTCCGATCGGGCTGACATGCCCCAGGGATCATGCATGCGAGTTTCGTGCTCACGTAGCAAAACGTCTACTCCGATTTTCCGTCATCCAGACCACCGTACACCCCCGAATCCGCGTACGGAAATATCCCGTCTAATGTCCGTCCACATTCCGAGTTTGTCTAACGTCTTTCAGCCTCTTGCCGATCAGATCTTACGATCGAGGGTAATTTAACAATTTGTCACGTGAATCTTTTTTAGACAGACTCTTTTCCATTTGTTCTTGTTTCTTCGTTTTTGTTTATTACGAGGGAGGAAGCGTTTGATAGTTTGATTACTTTTTGGTAGAGACACGTTTCTTCACTTCGAAAGACAATGCACTGGAATGTTAACGTTATTCATTGTTTAGTTAAATAATTTGTAAAAGTAGGGTCCGGATGTTTTTCTCTCTTAATTTGAAAACTCTCTACGGAAACTTCGTTCTTTATTCCTCGTTAATAGATTCGAATTAAACACTTCCATTATGAGCGTGAAGTTTTACACATGAATCAAGTATCACGCTGTTTCGTTATTGAGTTATAAAAGTAGAATAGGCACGGTCGGATGCTTTCTCTGCTTTTAATTTGAACAGGAACGAGACACTGAGTTTAATAAATTTTCAACTGCACTCCGCACACGAAGTTTATACTTAAATTGCACTTCAAATATAAACATGAAGCTTATAAATGTCAGAGAAGCAAATTAACAATTCCCGATTATCATAGGACTATACGATAGTAAACAAGAATTGGAATAATTTACGTTAATCCGAATGGCGAACGCCAGAATCGATTTGTGCGTTTCGTATGTCCAATTTCATTAATTTTGTAAACCACGTGCCGATTCTGATATCGTGTAATAAACATCCATATTATCTCCTTCTGAAGTATAATAATTTTTAATGCACTTTTAGAGATTCAAATGACTTTTCGTGAAATGTACAAATAGAAGTTTCAAAGTACAAAATTGTCAATCATAAAGTTTTTCTGTTCTTTTAACTTCGATATTGTTGATCATTTGATAACTAAACGTTGCGTTAAAGTAGTACGTTTAGCGTTAAATTATTTTTAAAAACATTCCACACGAATCCGCCTCCGTGTTGACTGTCTCTCCAAATAAACCCTGTGCATCTGTGCATGTCTAAAAAATATCTAAAGTACATCTAACATCTATGTCTTGCATCTATAGTATATCTAAAACAAAATTATGAATTCGTCATTCCAAATTGTCTCTCCAAAGAAACCCTATGCATCTGTGTATATCTAAAAAATATCTAAAGTACATCTATATGTATGTCTTGCATCTATAGTATATCTAAAACAAAATTATGAATTCGTCATTCCAAATTGTGTCTCCAAAGAAACCCTATGCATCTGTGCATGTCTAAAAAATATCTAAAGTACATCTATATGTATGTCTTGCATCTGTAGTATATCTAAAACAAAATTATGAATTCGTCATTCCAAACTGTCTCTCCAAAGAAACCCTATGCATCTGTGCATGTCTAAAAAATATCTAAAGTACATCTAACACCTATGTCTTGCATCTATAGTATATCTAAAACAAAATTATGAATTCGTCATTCCAAATTGTCTCTCCAAAGAAACCCTATGCATCTGTGTATATCTAAAAAATATCTAAAGTACATCTATATGTATGTCTTGCATCTGTAATATATCTAAAACAAAATTATGAATTCGTCATTCCAAACTGTCTCTCCAAAGAAACTCTATGCATCTGTGTATATCTAAAAAATATCTAAAGTACATCTATATGTATGTCTTGCATCTGTAGTATATCTAAACCAAAATTATGAATTCGTCATTCCAAACTGTTTCTCCAAATAAACCCTATGCGTCTGTGCATGTCTAAAAAATATCTAAAGTACATCTATATGTATGTCTTGCATCTGTAGTATATCTAAAACAAAATTATGAATTCGTCATTCCAAACTGTCTCTCCAAAGAAACCCTATGCATCTGTGTATATCTAAAAAATATCTAAAGTACATCTATATGTATGTCTTGCATCTGTAGTATATCTAAAACAAAATGATGAATTAGTCATTTCGACCATTTCGTCTAGTTCTAGTGTTAAAAACCGAACGTCTTTGTCTCATAAAATAAAAACCTAATACCAAATCAACAAGAATGAATCTCCATCGACAAGCAGATCTTTCGCGAACTTCTCTGTTCCATAGGAGGAACAAATTGCTATTTCCCTGCTGCAGCCTGCGTGCCGTTTCACACTTTACAGAGAGGCGAGCAGCAACAAGAGGGATCGGTTGCAACGCGCGCGTGTACGCCTGCTCGTTCACACGTGCCAGGCAATTTTGCCATAACGGCGAGAAGTATGCGACGGAGACGCGCGGAAACAACTCGAAACTCACAGAGACAGAGGGAAAGAGAAAGAGAGAGATAAAGTGGGAAAGAGAGACGATACTTTCGAGCGTGCATCGTTTGCACGGAAATGCACGCGAGCCGGCACAAACCGTGCGGAATGTCGAACGTAACGTCACTGAAATTGTAACAACACCGAGTCTGTCGAATCCTTGTTGGGTCGCTTCTGATTTCGAGGCCTCGAGAATTCGAAAGTTGTACTATTTATTACACTGACGATTTTTATATTCCCCGCTCAATTCCCCAGAACGCTGAGTCGTAGTTTAGTTTTTGTATTTCAGCTGATATCGCGAGAGAAATTTTACAAGACATGCAAGTCACAAGTCTCTCTATGTTTCTACATTTGCTGGGAAATTTCGTATTGCTGAGAAATTATAATTCATTTAATTTACTTTGATTTACGCGAGTACGAGCGATAAATAACGATGCTTTCCAAAAACATAAAATTAAACTTTATCAATCTTCCCTTTCTCCATTTAAGCTAATCAAGTTGTAGATCATATTAAAAGGAGCTGTAACGAATTCCACGAATTTCATCCGACAATCCTTATAATAAAATATAAAATATGAAATGACAGATCCACTTGAAAGTCGAAACGATGAATTAACGATAAATGTAACGATGAATTCGTATTTATACAATGGTCACTCTCTCCAGCCAAATTACATCGCTGATCAGTAAGTTTTTGAAAATTTTAATATCTCCCTGCGACAAAACGCGAGGGACGACTTATAACCCGAAGCTCCAACACGTTCGAGGCATTTACGAACGCGCCATTAATCAAAGCGGATATTTCTCGGTGTTTCAGATGTTGCGGAATTTAACGTTATCGCCGCTTATAGCTCCATTTACGTACAAACACGCGTAAGTGCTTGTACGTGCGTATTCGCAGATGCGACCCTCCCCCGTCCCAGTGGGATTCGAGAGCTGGTCAATGTATAGTTACACGTATGTACGTATATGTACAGGACGTAACACCGGGCGTGTACTCCGGCGAAACTAGACGCCAGTGTTCAACCCTGCCCGTGCGATCCTTACGTTGCCTGCAATTTATAGGAAAAAAGTTTTACGAGATTATGGGAACTGTACCGGCGACGCACGTGTGGCTCCGAAACGCGCGTTCACTTTTTCGCGTCACGTACTGACAGAACGTGAAGAAATCAAATCGCGTCACTGTTAATCGTATTCCTTTTTTTTTTCTTTTTTCTTTTTCTGTGAATTCAATTCAAAAAAAATGTGAAACCCAAGTGATTGATACCGAATGTTAGAAGAACCGCCGATGTTTGTGATACGTATCCAGTGTACGATTCGTTTCTCACAACTAGTTGCCAGTTTTGTTAAATCGTGGATCTTGCCGATAAATGAGAAGTCTTTCACTATTTTACATAAGAACAGACGTATTTTTTTAAAAACAGGAATGCATTAGAATTTGTTTCAATAATCAAACCGAACCCGTGTCTGTAGAATTCTCCATGAAAATACATTCGATGCATTTTTGGCAATTTCAATGATCTTTTGAAGAAACGTATATGAACAAATTACGTGTCTCTTTGATTTTGTTCAACGACACTACCTTCGTCTTCCGTGGCGAAACTCCTGGTCCTAAACTATATTCGGGGAAATCCAGTTTGAAATTGCAATTTCTCCTAGAGGCGGAGGATCCTCGAGTGAAACGCGCACGCTGGAATCGGAAAGGGCAGAGGATCCTGTGGCAATGCGTCATCGAGTAGGCAAACAGGCGAGCGAGGTGCCTGTCCCTGGGACGACGCACACCGCACACCACACATCGCTCGTACAATTCGTCCCTGCCGTCGGCTGTCAACGTAATTACACGTACGGGGGCCATTAGACACGCGCGACGCTTACAAACGACTCAAACCACCTGCGAAATCGTCACTTTGTTCCGCAGTTAAATCATGCCAAACTCGAACGCCTGCCTGTACAGATGCGCGTTTTGCAATCGATGTCTACGACGGATGTCTACGCCCACACCACTGTATATATACGTACGTATATATATATCGTTCGGAGTCGAAGAAAACAGAAGAATTCTAATCCGTGATGTGATTGAAAAGTATCTTTTATTCGAGATAGATACACCCTCTAGAGATAGATTGGAAATCTTCTCGGGCGAGTACTATATTTGCATAATAAAAACATAAATATGTAACGTACAATGTAAATATAATTGAATACAGTAAATATGAAACGTACGTATGTATATAATATATATTGATATAATATAATGCGTATTAACAGAATTTTTATTCTGTAAAGTATGTATTCAATTATATTTGTATTGTACACTGCGCATTTGTAATTTATATTTCTTGTATTATTAATGTATGAAATATACATACGTAATATTAATACATAATGTATTATTAATGTATGAAATATACATACATAATATATTCACGATAAAGTACTAAATATTAAAATAAAGATTATAAAGATATTAACAGAATTTTTATTCTATAAAGTATGTATTTAATTATATTTGTATTGTACACTGCGCATTTGTAATTTATATTTCTTGTATTATTAATGTATGAAATATACATACATAATATATTCGCGATAAGTACTAAATATTAAAATAAAGATTATAAAGATATCAATGTGAATACGAGATGTGCACCTAGGAAAATATTCGTACGTAGACAATTTTTCATGTACATCTTTTAGAATTTCTCGGCCTTTATACAAATTTGTCTCTGATATTTTCAATTTTATACAAATTCTCTTTTTTCGCAAATCCAGACTGAATTTCGCGTTTTAAAAAATTTTATATACCGTTGTAGTAAATTTATGAGAGCAAAGGACTCTTGTTCTTAGAACAATTAACCTGTTAATAAATACTGCATCTCCATACAATAATGATAATCTAAAAGAAGAAATCTGAGTGTTTTAATGTGTCGCAATTAGTGATTCATTCATGCATCGCACGTATCATGATTTTGTTTCTCGAAAATGTGCTTGTCCGTTTAATTTTCTTCCACCGATAACCACAACACAAGTGTATCGTGTAAATTCAATGTAGCGTGCAATAAATTTTCAATTATCGAGTTCTGGCGTTAACTTTCGCGAGAAGAGGGTGAATTTCGAAGGTTTCGAAAATTATGTTCATCAACTGGTCGCGGAAATTACTCGGACCACCCGGCCGAGATCAAAATGAAAGTCTGTAAAACACGTTCCAATTCCCATGGCGACACACGACGACCGAGCAAGAAATCCATTTCCCTCGTGTGGAGCACTTTCTGTGTTTCAATGAAAAGGACTGGAGATGAATTTACCGATCAACGGGCTGAAAGTTTATACGGCGGCTTGCGTCTGACAGAAACATTTTCTGAGAGCGATTCTCGCGAATCACACCGTACGTACTGCTTCTTCTTCTTCTTCTTCTTCTTCTTTTTCTTCTTCCCTTTCTATCTCGAAAGAAGTGTCTTCAACCGCTAATAAAGCGGAACTGATGATCGCAAAATAAACACTTCACTCGCTATAATAAATTACAAACCAGCGTGCAAGATAATATAAAATTTGTATAAATAGTACATCTGTAATCTCCGATTAAATTCATTTTACAAAAATTAAATATATCACGTATCACTATTTTTCGTTCCCGAAAAAATTTATTAAATGATATCCTTCTTCCCAAAAATAAATCTTCCAAACTAAATCAACAAGCTGACACTTAAATACGCTGTGACACACAATTCAAAGCGTTTAACTTCATGCGCTCGAGAACTTTTTGTCTCAAATTGCAACATTTTCTCAGTTTTAAGTACGCTTAAATGTAAACCAAGACAAACGATCGGTTGATTACTTCTCAATAATTTCTATCCAGTGATATCGTACCGACGAGTTCAAAAGAAAATGACAGCGACGAATTAAATCGTATACGGTTCGGTCACTCGTTATGGTCCGCGAACCAGTTGCCAGCTTAAACCCTCTACGACGACCATTAATCAAAATCAGACATATATAGTGTCCCCCCTTGTCGTACGAACAACCCCCTCTTCTATCGTCGTCAAATTTTTTCCTACGAGTTTCCTTCTGTCCAAATTGTTTCATTTGTTTCTTCTTTTTTTTTCTTTTTCTTTTTCTTTTTTTCTTTTTTTTTGAAGAACAAATGTAAAGTCGGGATTTGGCCGTTTTACGAGCATCAAAGTTCCGGGTATTTTCACGGTGGCCAAGAGTGTCTCGGTGGTCGGCTGCAGATGCAGCTAACCTACGCTACGGGGCGTATTCATTATCGGGCCGGTGGAACCCAGGTTGCTGAGACGATTAAACAGGGAATGGGAGGATCCCCCAATGATTGGCTACACGGGGCCGATTCAATGTCTACGGTACTATCGATCTATCACTCTCCCGCGGCCGTGTTACCCATCTCCGTTGTATTTTATCGCGTTGCGTGCCCCGTCCCGAGGCTAGTCGGCCAAAAAATTCGGATATTTTGAGTAATCCCGTCTATTTCGAGAAATCCCTTTCGTTCTTACTTTTTGTTTGTTCTTCAATCGAGAAAGTGATTTTTGGATGGTCGTTTGAAAGCGTGATGCAGCGAGAAAGCTTCAAGAATCATATTTTGAGAAATTTTTATGATTGTTTTGTGAAATTAACTGTACCTGGTTGATGCATCGACAAACGTGCGCGCGTCTCGTTCATTTTTCAGCGAAAAATTCTAAGAATTCTGTAGTCTTAGTTTCGAGAAACGTGGAAATAGATTGTAATAATATTTTGACAAATTATGAAGAAATTCCTTCCTACATGAAATGAATTACAATCGACGCACCGTCGGCGTCTGACTGGACATTTTGGGCAAAAATTATTCCGAAATTCTTCCTCTGCTTTTTATATAAATCATGGAGACGGGGATGTTCGGTCATTTTGATATGTTGGATTTGCGACGATCGTTCGAGATGCATTATGATTGATGAAACTGCGGGCCGGTGTGTTTCAAGTGGCGGAGAGGATTCAAGTTGAATCATTGATCGATGGCGTGCAGTTTCTCTACAGATGGCGAATTCTGTCGGAATTTTTTTTTTTTTCGCTGTCGCGGCGTACACAACGATTCTTCTGCAAATTTTCAACGGGAGACGAGGAGATTGTTCGAAAATTCGAATATGTCCAAAGTGTCTGGGATATTTTTACAATTGAAATATACAGGGTGTTTCGTAACTTGTGGGACCTACTTTGGAAGCTGATTGTACGCCTAAAAATAATTTAAAAAAAGTCATATAAATATATGTCCTATCTGTTTATGAAATATAATGAATTTTATAAACAGAGCAAACTCTAGTAACCTAGTTTTACCAGGGATGGTATATTCAATTTTCATAATAATCATAATTTGGGTGAAGAAAACCCACACGTTATTGTGCATTCAAGACATCAACACCAGTTTAATTTAAACGTATGGGCAGGAATATAATTGATACATTTTTAATTGGACCTTTTTTTCTTAATGAGAAACTAACAGGCACAAAGTACGTTGATTGTTTGAGCACGCGTTTACACGAAATATTAGAGAAAGTTCCAGTCGATATTAGATTATTCGTACGCGGTTTATGCATGATGGAGCTCCGCCGTATTTTAGCCGAGTGGCTAAACAATTTTTAAATCAACACTTTGCAAATAAATGGATTGGTCGTGAAGGTCCTGTTGCATGGCCTGCTCATTCTCCGGATTTGAATCCATTAGATTTTCATTTGTGGGGACATTTAAAATCTATTGTAAACGCAACATCGATTGAAAATGCTGAAATACTACGAAATAGAATAGAGCAAGGCTTTCGACAAATTCGAGAAACACCAGGAATGATAGAGAGAGTAACCAGATCAATAACAAGACGCGTGCAGGCTTGTCTTCAAATGCAAGATGGTCATTTCGAGCATCTTTTGTAAAAGTAATTAAAACACAAAATTCATTATATCTCATAAATGAACTCAGATAGGACATATATTTATATGACTTTTTTTCATTATTTTTAGGCGTACAATCAGCTCCCGAAGTAGGTCCTACAAGTTACGAGACACCTTGTATATAACAGTTGTATGGTTGAGAGCGTTGCGCGACAGTCGACATTTGTCAAAATGCTCGAAAGACGAGGCGATGCTGAAATTGAAAGACGATACCTAATTAATGGCAAAGCTTCTGGAAAGGCTCGTCTAATACCACGGTCTAGAATCTCCTGTCCACGTCCAGCGCCAGCTGGATGAAAGCTATCGTGCATTGAGAACAGATAATCCGACGCAATTCGACCAAAATGTATCCACACGTCACGAGAAATGCAATTACAGATTGACGTCAGTCAGGTGCCTGTGAAGCGTGTTCATCGTATCTCGGGTTTATAACCGACAGCTTACGAACTGATGCAGCATCCGGCTGACCTTACACGTACAAATTTTCCTCGGGGAATGGACTTTGCTAACCCGAAGGAATTGAATCTTCTGTTTTTTTTTTTTTTTTTCTCTTTCGAAAATCAAGAACAGGTCATCGCGTCGATCAATATTTAGAAGATAAGAAAATAAATTAGACGGTGATCGGCAAACCTCGAATACTTATACAAAGTCGTACAGTTGGAGAATATTTTACATATTTTTTTACAAACCATGGTCCAGATGTTAAATTTCTAAGAATAATAATTGATTAAGAATATCGAAGGAAGAATATAATTTTGTTGATGTTAACATTTCTATAATTTTGTGAATAATTGGTTCATGAAAAACGATAAAAATAAAACTTCTAAATGAAAAATATAATATAATATAAAATATAATAAAATATAATATAAAATATAATATAAAAAATTCAAATATCTAAATATATCAAAATCAATGTATTATTAATTAAAAAAAAAAAATATCAATGTATTATTAATTCAAAAAATTCAAATATCTAAATATATAAAAATCAATGTGTTATTAATTCAACAGATGTACTGTCATTTTCTCATTTCTCCGATTTCTAATTCAACTTTGACAAACTTTCTAAATTCACACGACTGTATAAATAACTCTTCGCTCAGATTCAAACCATTTTCTTCCAAAAAAAAACCTGCCACAAATTTAGCTCCAATATCGTCGAATTAACGGAATTAACAAGGCTAATCGATCCCTCTGTAGCCAATAACAAGCCCGACAGGTAATTGCGATCGCGACAAACGCCTCTAATGACAATGCACAGCCCCATGCCCCATGGAAAATCGATCGGCCCGAAACGATTATTCGATCTCTTCTCTTTTCTTCTCGCCGAAGTTTCAAGGAACACGTAGCAGACATACTTCCGCGTGGACACGTCCACGGAGAGGGATGTCGTTCGCGCGTGTGCAGTGCCGAAACTCGCTCGTGACTTATAGTCGTACGCACGACCCGTTACCTTCGCTTAAGCTCGCACACTCGCGTACGTACACGTGAATCTCTGCATTGCATAAATCCTGCCCCGATGATGTACGAGCGTAAGGCTTCCAACTATTTGCCGGACCAGTCCGTGGCTTGGCACTCGCGAACCCACGTGTTCGACCGGCCGACCCTGCGTTTTCGATTCTGAACCTGCGATTCTCAGACTCGCTCTAGACTTCCGACTCTATTTCTATCGGCAGGGATCAGAACACGGAGGATGGTACGACAATAGAACGAGAGATTCGTAAGTTGGGAACGACAATTTGAAACGTGTGTGTACGATTAAATAATTATTATAATAAATTAATGATATCTGTCAAATGAATTTATAGTATTTAATAAATAAATAGATTGTTATAAATTAACTGACATATATTATGATGATAAAGTAATTAATTTTTTGAAGTTTCATACCTGCGATTAGTTCGATTTTTATGGAAAATTTTTACGGATGTGCGAAAATACATAATGTCGACAAATGTATAAAATATCCAAAGCAATATCCTATTTTTTTACGTTTCGCATGTAGTAATACGTAGGAGAAATGAATTTTTTATTTCGTGAAAATTTGAAAATCTACAGTCTACCTATAATGTTCGAAGCTGTATGGAGTTGCACACTATCGATAATTCAAAGATCATAGTAAGCACAGTATTTCTGTTTTTTTATTTTTCTGAACGAAATGAGGAAAAGAACCAATATATATGTTTAGCGAATAAAGAACGATGAACTCTGCGAGTAGAATTAAATGAAATTATGAAATATTATTCATTGAAGAATTTTATTTTCAATCATTTAATTTCGCATTTGAAGTAACGATAACTCCGGATCTTTATTTGCAATAACTTTCATTTAATAAATTATACTTCACGTTTGACACAGAAATCATCTTACATTATAGACACGGAAAATTTCTTGATGTTAAACCTAGTCTGACAATTTTCACAAATTTCAAAAAAATTGTACTCTATTTTTGACACAGAATTATTACGATATAGAAGATATTGTATATGTATATACATCTTTCTTCACAGGATAATAAGAGCTATAAGAGCTAAGAGAATACTATAAAATACTGTAAGAAAGTAAGAAATACTATAAGAGCTAACAGAATACTATAAAATACTATAAGAAAGAAATACTATAAGAGCTAAGAGAATATTATAAAATACTATAAGAAAGTAAGAAATACTGTAAAAGCTAAGAGAATGCTGTAAAATACTATAAGAAAGAGAAATACTGTAAGAGCTAAGAGAATACTATAAAATACTATAAGAAAGTGAGAAATACTGTAAGAGCTAAGAGAGTACTGTAAAATACTATAAGAAAGTAAGAAACACTGTAAGAGCTAAGAGATTACTATAAAATACTATAAGAAAGTAAGAAATACAATAAGAATTAAGAGAATACTATAAAATACTATAAGAACTAAGAGAATACTATAAAATACTATAATACCCATAAGCAAGTCGTTTTTGAATACTGTACAAAATATTGTTTTATTTAAATCACTAGATGGCGATATTTATTATTAAAAGACGACATTACTTATTACCCCTAGTATAAAGTATTACATTCCAAAAAAATCCATCGAAACTCCACTCAACTTCAACCTACGAATTTCCACCAGCAGCGTGCAGATCAGTTTGAACGAGCAATCGAAAATCGACTGCTATATCCTTTAGCGAGGACAACGAGCGTCGACAAAAGGTTCGATTTATCTCGGTATCACATCTTCGACTATCGGTCGAGGCAAGGCAAGAAACCGAGATGGAGGCGCGAAAGAACGAGCGAGAAAGAACAGGCCGGAAGCGGAAAACGCTCGAATGGGGGTGGAGAGATGTTAACGACAGACGAAAGTCCGAGCCGAAACGAAACGACGATCCTCCTCTTTTTCTTTCTCCGCGGCGCGCGGCCGTTTTCTCCGTCTTTTCTTTTTCCTCCTGACGATCGAGCCTCGTTAACTTCGCCCTCCTCGTCCCACTCGACCAGACTTTCGTAACCATGGGGCCATTTACATATAAATGCCTCTTACCAACGGACATTTCCTCCAGCCTTTTCCAGCATTGGTATCAACGCGGTCTCTCTCCTCTTCTCTCTCTCTCTCTCTCTCTGTCTTTCTCTCTTTCCTTTCCTCCTTTTTTTTTATATTTTATATATACATATATACAGGCGTTCTTTGTCGAGCGCTTGCTTCGTTTCGCTTACAAAAGCTTCGGTAATTAAGTAGATATCGCGCGCTTGGACGTTCGCTGGGGAGGATGGAAATCGTGCTCGAACGATGGGAAAAGGAAAGAAGAAAAGAAGAGGGAGGGAGAGGGGGGGGGGCAGCGAGAGCAGCGCCTACGAAAGTGCTCTCCGTTGAAACAATCGCTTTAATCAAGATCTAGGAGCGGGCGTTGCGCGGCGGCTCGTTCGATTCCGAAAGAAATCCTCGGCAGGATCCCTCGAGATGACGACGAAAGTCAAGGGTTGCGTCGATTCGATAAAATATGCATTCGCGACGAGCCTTTTATTTGCTTTCTCTCTCTCTCTCTCTCTCTCTCTCTCTCTCGTTGTTTTTTTTTATCGTTTTTTGCATCGCACGATTAAGGTGTACGCGCGGCGCAGACAGGAAATGAGCGGTTTAACTGTTGCGTCCGGCGACGTGTGTTTTGCTTTCGAAACAGAGATGAGTTTTTCAAGGCTAATTTTTCTTCGTAGAGGAAAAAAAAAAGAAAAAGAAAATGACAATACGCGTAGAAACTTACGATTACAAGACACTTTAGCAATTTTAATTTTTCGGAAGCGACAAGTCTTGGAACAACTTGGAACAAGTATATATGCTATAGTTGCAGTTATGGAGAAACAGGAACAATTCAGTGAAATGCAAAATTTTTGATAGAAATAATGAAAATAATGAAACAATTTCCGAGAACGTGCAAAGACGTTGATTATAATTACAATTAAAAAACAGGTTAAAAGAGTACAGAGTGACGAAGAATCGAATCACGTCATTATCCAATCAAATCTTCGTACGAAATTGCCTTCGGAGAAAAGAGATTGCGAGTCACCTTCGCAACGGTTTATTGTAAAGAGGAGAATTCTATGTTCGAGTCGCGGAGTAATTCGAGCCACAAGAAAAAAAAAAAAAAAAAGAAGAAGAAATTCCTCAACTCTGTAAACTTGTTTAGGCGATGTGAAATTGTCAAGAGGATTTCCTATCTTGATTTCCTCTATACTTCTTCGTGAAAAAGGATCTTCGAGGGAAATCAACTTACGCAGGTAAAAGAGGAGACTTCGTTCTCCGAGCGCTCGAACCCGGAATCATTTTTCTCAACGAAGTTCCAACAGTTCAGAGATCTACAATTTTTCTTGCCCACTTGTTACTTGCTCAAAACTGCATTTTTCCAACCGCTGAAAATCAGACGACGCGGATCGGTTATTATAGCGTTAACCTTCTAAGTACTAACGTCTGATATACTATCGACATCTATATAATATCTGAGAAAGACGAATGTATTATTACAAATAAATTATAATAAATTATTGCAAAATAACGTAGTCTTTATTTGATTTATATTTATATTAATATTTATATTTATATTATATTTATATTATATTTATATTAATATTTATATTTATATTATATTTATATTATATTATATTATATTATATTATATTATATTATATTATATTATATTATATTATAGTATATTATATTATATTATATTATATTATATTATATTATATTATATTATATTATATTATATTACATTATATTATATTTATATTTATATTGAAAATATAGGAACTACAATAATTTATATGAAAACATGTAAAATTAAACTTCGCCTGGCGATTTAAATCCGTCCACTAACGAAGGGGGATTTCAATACCCCGTCCTTAGAAGGTTAAGGGTGATATTTGAAAGCTTCGATATATTTTATTTTCTAAAAACCGAGGAAGATAGAAAAATTTATCGAACTTAATTTAATCGGGCACAAAGCATCGTATTCGTACGGTAACGATTCTGTCATAATTTTTCTGGGTTTAAGAAGCTTTTCAACGTTATATAGAAAACGAATAGAATATAGTAAAACAGATTTTTTCTTTTTTTTTTAATTTTATATTATGCAGCGAGGATACTTTTTTCTCAATACTCGTGTGTAAATACGTCAAAAAATTTTTTTCGTGATTAAGTCCACCGTGGTTTCGAAGACCGAAATTTTCTCTTTACGACTTTATCTCTTAAACGATTTTTTTCTTCGCCATTTCATTGAACATGAAAACTGAAGGATGTAAGGATTTTTAAAATTTTTGTCGTTTAACCCTGATGTTCGACGTTTGACAAAATTCGATGAACAAAAACTCTCGTACAAGAACTCTCGAGGGATCGCTGTAAAGGGGAGATTTCAATCTTCGAAGACTCGTGGACCTAAGTACGAGAAAAAATTTTTAATCTTGAACTCAAAGCGGAAGCTATACCTGCCAAAGCAAAAGCTTCGCGTTTTAAAATGAGAGCCACTGGATCGTTAGACGATCTTCTTTCACAAAGTTACATCAGTCGAGAATCTATCGACAATATTTCATCGTCGCTGGTTCACAGTTCGCCGGAAATTCGAATATAACGTCTATACAGAGTAAAATGTAAGTTGCAAGAGCAAGCAAGAACGCAATCGAGCCAAGATACAACGGCGCAAAGAGCGTGTGCGTGTTGTTAACCACACCGGTCGTGAAATTTCGCGCGAAAGCGCCTCCTCGTTCGACGCTGGATTCTATTAATCGCGGGGGAAGCGGGGGCGACGATCGCGCAATAAATTTGACGCGGAGCGTGGCGTGCGATAGAAAATGGGCGACGTCCGCCTCTGCTGCTCTCGATATTGATGCCGGATTTATGAAGTCTCGCTAGGGGTCACGTAGCGTACGCTCGGGGCTCGCGTGGCCAGACCTGCGCCCGCCTCGAGAAACCTGCTCATTTTTCACCTCGGCCAGCTTGGATCGTAGATCGTACACGCCACGCGGATCGAGATCTCACCTGGCCTCGCCGCGCGATTCCATAACACGTTCCAGAAACCCACGCTCCACGTTCTCCGTTCGTCAGTGCCGCGAGATACGAACGACTGCTAAGCAGGGAACGAAGGAACTATGTTATAATTTTATTTTCAGTATTAAATACAAAATTAATGTTTAGTAAAATTTCATTGTGTTTAATTATTTTATATATATTTACATGTATTTAATATTCGTTTTTATATTATATTAATTATATTTTACATTATACTATATATATATATATATATATATTATATTTATGTAGGTTATATAAAGAGTATAATATTGAAAATATTAATGAAATTAAAAATCTTTTTATACTGAAAATATAATGTTTTAAATAAACTATATATTTAGAAATAAAGATATTTATATCTAAGAATAAAGTTAGAAGCTTTAATTTTTTATTTCAAGTTAAATTTCATTCAATAATTTTATTAACAATAAAATGCCTCTTTTTGGCTGTAATTTAAAGGGGGCGGCAGCTTATATAAAGAGCATGATATTGAAAATATTAATGAAATTAAAAATTTTTAAATATAATTAGTTAAAAATTTTTTTTTATATTAAAAATATAATGTTTCAAATAAAGTATATATTTAGAAGTAAAGATATTTATATAGTCAGAATCTTTAATTTTTAAGAATAGAGTCAGAATTTTTAATTTTTTATTTCAAATTTCATTCAACAATTTTATTAACAATAAAATGCCTCTTTTTGGCTTTAATTTTAAAGGGAGTGGCAGGGAGGCCAAGTCATGTCGGCCGAGGTACGATTCGTGAATCGAGTGAGAGATTCGATGGCCGATTTTCGAGCTACGAACTACGGTTGGTATCGGCGGCGATGGCGAACTGACGAGGAACGGAACTGGGTGATTCGTTCGACGTGCACGATACACGAGAAATGGCAAACGAGCCAGGAACTGGCGCCACGTACGTCGTGTTACTCCGAGTTTTTGTGATTTATTTCGCTGCTCGACTTTTATTTATTTATTTCTTTGATCGCTGTTTAGAAGGTTTCTTCATTCGTTTCGTTTCGTTCTCAACGAGACTTCCATTTGTGCGTTTTGTCTCTTTTATTACAAGATACAAGTGAGTTTTATCTGGTGTGCGATGAATTTTTGCAGAAATCTTTGAGAAACTCGGCAAATTCGATATGTTTCATATATTTTTTGCGCATTTTTGCATCCCTAAATTTCTCCATCCGTGAAGTGCGTGAAAATTCGCAGTCTAGCAACGAACGACGTCTGATACTCGAAGAACAACGCGAGGAAAAATTCATTGACTTGGAACGTCTTCTTCGTGACCCGTCAAGTTCAGGATCCTCGGTTTGTATAATCTTTGGAAATTTTTACTTGACGAGTTTGAATATCCAGCAGTCATACATTCGTACAGTCTAAATTATTTATCGTTTTTTTTTTTTTTTTTTTTGTATTAATTTGCTACGTAGTCTGTTTCTATCACCGTACTGTGAAGAAATATGTGTCACTATTATCTGAATAGCAGGTTCCATGAAGCTTTCTGGACCCTTAAGAAGCTCGAAACTGATTGAGATCAATTCCACTGAAATATCGTCTCCCCGTTTCTTGCCCATTTTGATTCCTGGCAAACGAGCTTGGAGACAGCCTTCCCAATAGCCAGAGAAAATAAAGAGTAGAAAAAAAGTAGAAAAAAGGCAAGAATGGAATAACAATCTGTCATGAAACGTACACGTTCCAATGCCTCCTCAATTCAATGAAGAACGTATCTTAATTAATAATCCTCGATCAATATCTCTCTTTTCTTCCTTCGAACAAGATCATGGAAGCTCTTTCATCGTTTAATACAAAATTAAATGCAAAATAAAAATTTTGTAATCCCGAAGCGCACAACTTTCTTCAACCTCCAAATTCATGACACAATTAATTGAATACTTTAGTACAAAAAAAAAAGAAGAAAAAAAATAGAGGGAACAAGGAATTTAAACGTTTTAAAAGCGAACGAAATGGGGGGAAAAAAAGGGGGAATTAACTGAAGCGTTGTAACTTTTCGCGAAACGATTCGACGAATTCGCCGACGAAATTCCGAAAGACGAACAATATTTATCCTTTGACTCGACAGAAATATTCCTTTCAATGCTTTCGTACGGAGATGCGAGGAGACGTTGAAGGTGGGGGAGAAATTGGAATGTCAGTCCGACTTATACGAGAACGAATAGAACAGAGGCACGTTCAGCTATCTTCACATAAAACCTTATGAATGACAAGTAACGAGCAAAGGTATTTGTTACTGCGGCTCGAATCCGCGAAGACGAATCTTGAGAAGGGACTGACGGCATTTGAGATTGACACGAACGTTCCGAGGCATTATCCCTTTTCGATTTATTTCCCATCGTCCTCCTCCCTCCCACCGACGAGCGCTCTTTTATCAAACAACACAACGGAGAAATGTAATATTACCTTCCGACATTATTTCCACTGTGTTTATACACTATTCGCACCTGTTCTACTAAACGTTTCGAAAATATGTATGTCGAGAAGCTGCAGACAATAATGGAGATTTGCAATTTTATATCCCTTACGTATACTGTTGGGATTTTGTAGAATTTCCTGTCTTTCTAAATTTCACGAATGAAAGATCTGTAGCGACCTCTACTTCGAAGAATTTAGATCAATCACGACATCTATGTTCATTAAATCGTTCCGTCGAGATGTGTATTTAATATAAACAATAGAATATTTAAAAATAGCTATTAATTTTATTATCACCATGGAAATACTGACACTTATATATATATATTGTAGTCATAGTAGAAATTCTTCATTCGTTATTTAACTTCCATTATATAATCTTCATTAAATTATTAGTAATTGTATATTTTGTTATATTGAGAATAACTAAAATTAATTACAGAGTTATTATTTATTTGTAGTAATCTTGTGATATAAATTTAAATCATCATAATCACTACAAATCTACTTGTTGACGCATCATTTCCCGCGAGAATTTATTTCCATCATTCGTCACCAATAACCGCACGCAAAAATTTCAACACTATCAAATTTCCATCGACGATGAAAAATAAAAGAAATGAAATTTATAAATTGACGAAATTGAAATTAAAAAAAAAAAAAAAAAAAAACAAAGAAGCTTTGCTTTCTGCGATCTGAGATTCGTTAAATGATCTTACAATTAGCGCGATAGACAGAGTGTTTACAGAAAGATGAAGGTAATAACATTCCTGCAAAGAGATGCAGATAGGGAGGTAAGACGCAGCTCCGAGAGGAAGAGAGCAATGCGAAACTGATTAAACTAATTACGACTTTCCGATGGCAATTTCCAACGAGAGACACGGCGGGACAACTGCCGAGCGTGTCGCGTTCATGTGAACGTGTACGTACGTACATACATACATACATACGTGAGACTTGCTCGCCGCAAACGCGTTTCCCTGAACAAGTTGCCTCGTTCGTTCTTCGAGTTATCGTGCTCACGTGCTGCACCAACTGCAAAGATGCAGCGGAAGATTTCAGGTCGCTTTGGCGATTACCTCGGTAAATTCAAAAGCATTTAACTACCGAGCATTTTGTGTCTCCGCGGTTCGAAATTCTGTTAAAGGGGGATGAAATGGCTTGCGACACAATTTAGGCGGATACATAATTTTTCCAGAACTTTTCGCTGTGATTTAATTTACTAAAATATTTACTTTAACTTTCTGGAGATCATATTTTTTGTCATTATTGTTCGAGAGTATTGCGTATGTATTTACATTACAATATTTCGAGTGTTACATTACAATATTTCGCGTTAATAACGGCGCGATTGGAATAATTTGAGTACTATGCGCGCAAAGAAAGTATTATTCCAAGGCTCGGCCCAAACACAAATACCATTCGTATTCATTATGTTACCAATTTAAGAATATAAAGATTAAGAGTCGAGAGAGAGAGAGAGAAAACACCATAGATAAAATAACGAACGAAGTTATTAACGATTTATTCAACAAATTTACTGTATTAAATTCTGTGTTTATCTCTCCCACGTATGAATTGAAAGTTTCTTTAATCTTAAAATTCTTTCGATTCGCTGTGAATTAGTCGATGTTGAAATTATTTCAGTCAACGATTAATTAGTCAATCCAGTTACCGTATTAATAAACTAAAATTAGATAGAATTGATCGTGACATGTAACATACATTATTGTTATATACCAAATATATGAATAGCATTCTATTATTAGCATTAATAATGGTAGAATAATATTGTATTAACAGCAAAGAATTAATTTGAAGACAGTCAGGAAACTAGAGGCATTGTAATAACCTTTGCACGAAGATGTGGAAGGTGAGAAAATTACAACAATACGCAGAGCAATTGTGCACAATAAATTTCTAAAAAAAAAAAAAAACGAAACGTTCAACACAACTTTCCACCTCAGTCGCAGTTCCGCCACATTATTTTCCATTTTCTTCGACAACTTTCCACCACTCCTCTTCTCGTCTCTATCGTCTGAAATCATCCGACTGCCATCCCAAACGAGACACACACACACACACGCGCGCGCGTACAACTTTTCAGAGAATGTCCAAGGCACATGAACGTTCGAACGAACAGCCGCGACACCCTCGCGACAGGATAACACCGGTGAACAGGTTGGCGCTCATCCTCCCCGATTCAAACCTAAGACGCGACACGTTCGAGCTTCTTTTCAGCGTGATTAAAAAACACGGACCAAGTCCATCCAAGTCGCTCCTTCTCTCTCTCTCTCTCTCTCTCTCTCTCTCTCCTTCTTTCGACTGTTAACTCTCGTGAAAAAAAAGAAAACGAAGGAAAGAAAAGAATAGAAGCGCCCCTCCGGACGCGGCGGATTCAAGGGTGTCTGTGTCGTTCGCAGCGGCGGCGGTGGTGGCGCGATCAGCCAGAAATCCGATACTCGATGAGAAAGCTCGAGGGAGATGACTTCGCCTGCTGGAAAAGTTTCTCCCATTAAAGAGATGAGATTTCATCGAAGGTCCGCGCTCCGCTCCCAGCTATCTTCCCTCCTTCCTTCATCGCCTTTCGTTCCGCGTGCCACCGCCATGTTTCGCCAGTCTCTGCCAGTCCGTCCACCCTCTCCCCCCTCCCCCCTCCCACCCCAGCCAACCCTCCTTTTCACCGCCCCTCGCCGGCCTTATTTTTTAATACGCCTTTTTAAACTGTCGCGCTTTTCATTTTGCCGACGAGAAAGCCGCGGGCGGGATTAAATACCCGCGTTAATCCGATTCGCTGTAAATGTTTTCGAGCGCTACAACCACCCTCTCCCCTCCCCCTCCCCCCTCCACGGACCAACCCTCTGCACGCTCTCCATTTGTCGTTCGCGTGGATTCTACGAGCTTTCGAGTCGAGCTTTTCCCGCTCGTGTGTGAAACACACCACGGCTGCGTGTGTGTATGTGTGCGTACACGCGTCACAGAGAAACATGGCACGGTTGTATAGAGGCGCGTACGAAACTCGTTTCAGGGCAAAAGGGGGATGGTTTTTGCTCGATAACGTCTACGGTGCTAAGGGCGCACCTCTTCTCGCGCGCATTATTACTTGACCGGCCTCGTAATCTCGGTCGCTAAATTTATTCATGGCTCGGCTAACCGTGTTAAGGTGTGTTTTACCTACCGTCGCGGCATGTTCTTCGTTCGAGTGGCATTCCTTCTCTCATTTTTCTTTTTCTTTTTTTTTTTTTTTCTTTTTGCGTATATAGGGATTTATCAAGTTTCGAAGGAAGGGTTGGAAAAATATTTGCGCGTGGTTAGCAATGAGACGATTGAAAATTAGAAAGAAACATTACATTGTCCGAGAACGGACATTGTCTGTTCTTTATCCGGCTCTACAGTCTGTTTTACAATTGAGAATACAAGCAGCGTAAAATTTAATACACTTGGAATTGTAGCGACCTCTACTTCGAAGAATTTAGATCAACGACATCTATGTTCCGTCGAGATGTGTATTTAATATAAACAATAGAATATTTAAAAAT